>NW_007727254.1:27718-54193 GCF_000696425.1 Galeopterus variegatus
TGTAGGTGTCACCATATGCATCTTGTTTCAGTCTCTGCAGTAATTCCTCCTCAATGGCGGTGCCCAGCTGAGCAACTATTACTGCCTTTTCCTCTCTTCTTTACTCCCAGTGTTCCACCTTCTTACTCAAAGGAACAAGTTTCTTCTGTCGCTTTAGAGTAAGTTTTCTAATTCAAATTAGGTACTGGGCGATCTTGGTGAATCCCCGCATTTATGTCAAATGTAATGGAGCCAGTAAATTAGATTTTCATCTATTTGTTCTAGGGCTTTCTCACAGTTTTTATTAAGCAGGACCCGTTCCCAGAGACACCTAGGAAAAGCTGCTCGTTCTATAACCTTCATATACAAGCACTGTCCTTTCTCTTCTTTGATAGTGGCATACTGACTATTTGCCAGGGGACAGGATGACCAATTACATAGTCCAGTCAGGCTGAATTTATTTCTGCAAAAGCTCTGAGTCTTGGTTCTTATTTTGGAGGAACAAAACTGCTTGTTTCCTAGTGTATTCCAGATGACATCATCCGACTGCATGGCGTCTTCTGTTCAGTGTGCCAAGATGCACTCTTGACCACAACGATTCATGAAGGCCATTTTGGACACTGAGTCCTGTCTTTGACCAGAGACCCTCAAGGACGAGCTGACCTGACATCTGGGCTTGGGGGTAGTTTTGCGAAAGCCCCACAGATAAATTAAGGGTTGTATCCAGGTGATTCTCCAGACCTTTACTGTCCTTACACAGAAAGAGATAAATGGAAAGTCCATTCTGAGATCCAAAGGGCAGTGCAGTGGAAATCCATCTGAGTGAGGACATTTCACCACCGAAACCCCCTGAGAGACAGACAAATGTGCATCTACAGCGTGTGCTCAAGTAAGCAGATATACATATGTACATACATACACACACACACATATGGATAGACAAAGTGATGTGTATTTGTAGGAAAAGCATTGAGCCAAGAGGTTTCATACATCATCATCAAAGGCCTACTTTTCATACTGGGTAGAAATGCTCATTATTAGAAACAACATACAAACAAACAAAAGAAAGCATCATGTGGTCCAGTGATGAGCATGTACCATAAATCAGGAGTCACAATTAAGCCAGTTTCATGCACCTGAGGTCTGATTTACAAAATAACTTGATTGGCAGGATACATCCTTAAAAAACAAATAGTACAAGTGAAATCTCTCGGTGGAATAATTGTGAGAGATTTTCACTTACTTGTAAAAGTGTTCCTAGATGAGCATGAAATATATTCATCATTGGAGAAGGACAGCAAGAAGCTATTTTAAAAGAAAAGTAAACATCATGGCTCCTCATCTAGGCCCTCCAGTTCTCGTGCTAGATTTTAGCAGTCTCCTAGTTATATCAGTTCTTAGACATCGGGTTTCCTTCTGGGCGATAGGACATTTCCTAAGCCGGGCCCAGTTCTCCCGAGAACAGTAGTTGCGCCAGCTGCAAAGCTGGGCCTCCCAGAGGTGCCTGGCGATGTGTCTGGCCTCGGATCCCTGCTGCGGTGCCAACGTCTCATGCACAGTGTGTTTTTCCAAGCCCAGGCGCCTTCTCAGGAGTGGGCTCATTGCCACGCTGGCTGGGAAGAAGCACTGTCCAGCCCACGCCATTCAGCTCAGACATTGGCCCCCAGCCAGCGTCTGTCCCAAGAGCCCAGGGAGCGCCAGCCCCGCTGGTCAGGAAGCTGTCAGTTATGCTGGGGAAGTCTGGAGCCCACACAGCTCACTCCGAGGTCCATTTATTCTCCCAGCATTTACAATTCTCCCTCAAAAGACACAATGCTTTCCTAAATAAATTAATTATGGCAGCAAAAGTGCAAAACTCCCCCTCTTTCCCTCCTGCAGACACAGAGAACTTCAATGCTGTCTCGATCAGAGATGGCCCGGGAAGGGGACTGAGAGCTCTCCCCCAGAGTCATTCATGCTCAGAGCACTTCCTACTGCATAAAGGAACAGGAGGACTCATCATGTGAGGACTCCTGTCTGAAGACTATACAACGATCGCGCGGTGGGAAACTGCACGCCTGGAGGGTAAAGAGCGCTGCGGTCTCTACCATCCTGCATTTCCACCTGGCTTGTCCATTGCCTTAGTCTGGCCTTGAACTCGTCCTGTAATCTCTCTGCACCTCAATTTCCATCTCTATAAAGTGATGGTAATAAACACTCAACATCAAACAGGGCTGGGTGAGGATTGAATGCACAGCACCTTAACTGGTACAGAGTACACCCTCAACGTTGGGTGGTTATTATACCTGTCATACACTTTTCTAATGGTAAATGTTGAGAGAATGAGGCTCACCAGCCAGGGAAGACCAGAATGTATGTGCAAGGTGTTAGCATGAATGATTGCTGACTATCCCATAAAGAGTGTCTCGGGAGAAAACCAGCCAACCACCAGCATCTCAGACTATGCCTGTCATGGGCCAGTGGCATGAGCCCTGAACTGGGAGTTGGGAAAATCATGTCATCTCAAATGCTCTTCATTTTATTGAGGACTTATTATGTGCCAGAGGCACTCTTAGAAGTTAGAGTAGTGATGTGGTAACTTTGGGAAAATCACTTATATCTGAGGTTCCTCACTTCTGACGTCAGGATCGAAAAAGAGATGCTGAAGGTAAAAGTTCATTGTAAATGGTCAGGAGGCTTTCAGATAGACTGTGCTAGAACTTTGCACACAACTGTATTCTGAGACTACACCATGTAGACCACACACACAGCTTCCCAAGTGACCCTGGAAATGTGTGGCTGGTGACTCAATGTTAAAGGACATTGTCAGGGATGGGGGAGATGTAGATGAAAATCCACCTGAGGGGGCCACATCTTTGAAATTGGTGACTCAGCTAAAATTCCTTAAACACAAACCACGCTCCAGTGTCATACTTGGAGCTATGAGCCCACGGGGTCTTCTAGAGAGAGCAACACAAGACTAAGCCAGTACACACCCACGTGGAAAGTCAAGCGTAAATGAAGGAAATAATACTAGTCAGAGGAAAGTGGTGGGCTAACCAACCGCCACTGAACTAGTGATGTAAAGTTTGATAAATATTTGATGACCTCTGTGTGCACGTCCTTTTAGCTGAAGCATGCCAGGCCCACCCTTAGCACTTCATGCATCTTTGTAATGTCACTAAGTGCAAAGGGTTTTTAAATACAGTCATGTACCTCATAATGACATTTAGGTCAACGACAGACCCATAAGATTATAATACCATATTTTTACTGTATGTTTTCTATGTTTAGATATGTTTAGATACACAAATACCACTGTTACAAATGCCTACAGTATGTGGTACAGTAAATGCTATACAGGTTTATATCCTGGGATCCACGGGCTGTGTGGTAGGAAATACCATCTAGGTTTGCGTAAGCACAGTCTGTGATGTTCACACAGTGACGAAATTGCCTGGTGACGCATTTCTCAGAACGTATCCTTGTCGTTAATCGATGCATGACCATAATGACCTGACTCAGAAAAAAAAAAAGCAAAATCCAATACAATGAACACCAAGGGGATACAGGAATTGTACAGATTGCTTTGAGTAGAAAAAAAACTTGTTTAAACATGTGGAACTTGGGCCGGCCCGGTGGTGCACTGCTACAGTGCGCCACTTGGGAGCGTGGTGGCGCTCCCGCCGAGGGTTCAGATCCCACATACAGACCGGTTCCCGCTCACTGGCTGAGCGAGGTGTGGGCGCAGCACCGAGGGTTGCGATCCCGTTGCCGGTCCCAGTCCGGTACGGGCGTGACACTGAGGGTTGCGATCCGTTGCCGGACACGAAAAAAGACAAAAAGGAAAAAATAAATAAATAAATAAAATAAAATAAAATAAACATGTGGAACTTTATTAGAATTAGAAAAAAATTTAATTATATATACTCCAGCTGTTTCGAGTTATTTTTCAACATTTAGAAGTTGTAAAAAAAAAAAAATGAAAAAATTCAGCTACATTTAAAAACAATAATAATAAAAACTTCATGGCCAAAAAAAAACCAGGAGCAAACACAAAAGATAAATAGCAAACTGAGATAAATGAAAAAATTCAGCTACATTTAAAAACAATAATAATAACAACTTCATGGCCAAAAAAAAACCAGGAGCAAACACAAAAGATAAATAGCAAACTGAGATAAAACATTGCAATTTATAACACAAACAAAAGATATGGATAAGGAGTTAACGTATAAGGAGATCCTAGAAATCAATGAGAACAGAACCCAATAGATAAACGTGCAAAGGACATTAACAGACATTTCACAGAAAAGGAAATACAAACGGTCCTTAAATGTAGATAAAACAACCACGATAAAACTTAAAACTATGCCGAGATAGGCTTCACTACTTTTTGGATTGACAAAACTGGTGTCCTGGTTCTGGATCCCGACAGTTCACAGTGAATAATTATTAAATTTTCAGGAGCTGGTATTGTGAGTTGGTTGTTAAATGCAGCCGTTACTAAAATGTTAATTATATAAACTTATAATTAAATAAATTATATTTAAAACAAAGGTGAGAAAACTCAACTTCCTTGTTATTTTACTACATTTCACTATTATCAATGCTGCTGACAGCTCGTATATCTGTGTGATAGAAATACTAGAGGAGGGTACTTCAAAAAGTTCATAGGAAAGCAGAATTAAAAGATAATATGAATCTTTCCATGAACTGTTCAAGGTATCCTTGCACAATAGATGCTACTGCTCAGCTCCTCCCAACTCTGTGTTCAGAGACATGATGTTGGTAGCTTGCAGCTGGCCTGGTGGAAGTAGTCACACCATGGAAATCAGCAGACACTACAATTAGGGCTTTGGGGGCAGGGGGCAGGGAGGTGGGTGTTGAGAGGTGGTTATTAAGTATTTACCAACACACCACTGCAGAAATCCCAAATGCCGGTAAGGTGCTCTGTTGGAAAGCCTGGGGGAAGCAGTCACCCTCACTCCATGGAAAGCAATTTGGCAACGTGTGCCAAAGTTATAAAGGGATTTACCCTTTGCCAGCAATTCCCCTCCTGGGAAACTGTCCTACAGCTCTTCCTGCATTTGTCTGAAATGAGTTTTTATTGTGAGGTCATTCAGCAAGGTTTGTAGTAACAAAAGACACGAGTCAGACAGGATCCTTCCACGGGGCACTGGTGAAACCAAACGGTTTATCTCGACATTGGGCTGTTATCGCAGCTATGACAAAGAAGGGGGAAGCTTTCAATATAATGATATGAAAAGATCTCCAAGATACAGTAAGTGAAAAAAGTAAGGCACAAAACAGTGTGAAAGGGGAGAAACACAAACATAGTTTTGCATGCGTATGTTTGCGTAGAGAAACTCCGGCTGGCACTAATAAAAACTAGTTGCCTGATTTGAGAGGTGACGATAGGGCAGATGGAATGGGTGGGAGAAAGACTTGTTTCTATATACATTTTCCTATTGTTTTAATTTTAAATTATGTGATTCTATTTCCTATTTTAAAATATTTAAATGAATGAGTAAGTAGTCTTGCCATATGGTTTATCATGATGGGATCTGTCAAATAGTAGAAAATTTTTTAATAGTATATAAAATTCAAAATACTTTCTTTGTCAATAAAGAAAAAGAAAATTGTTTCGGATGTTGTGGTCCTTGGCACAGATGTTTGTACTAAAAACTTTAGATGAAAGTGAACATCATAGACGGTAAATGGTCAAGGCCTACGTGTAAGACGTTGTCACTATTGTGTTTTACAGTCCACGGGAATTACAGGACTTACTCTTGACAAGGCCTGAAGGACTTGTCCATGCCATGCCCAGATGCGTTATGACAGTCTCCTGTCCCCAAAGCTGGGAAGTGCCCATGTGGCTCTGCGGGGAGGCAGAGAGGTGAGAGGTGAGGTTACCAAGCTGCAGAAGTGCAGGCAGGTGGGGCTGAAAGCACAGCCTCGCAGGCTGTGTCTGGAGCACGTTTGGCTGCCGTCTTCACATCCTGTGGGCCGGGTGACACTGCCATGTCCCAGAGCCACAGATGCTCCCACTCCTGGCCACACCCCTTGCCAATGCTGGTTGCTGCTCACAGGCCAGGTCCAGGAGTGGATGGATCACCATAAACCTGCCACCATGACTGTAAAATGCCAGTCAATGATAGAGGTGCTTCTTTCCAAGGGTAGCAGTGTGACAATGGCCTTTGCAGCTCCTGAGCAGTGAGGCACCCCCAGCCATAGAGAACTGAGCACCTCTTCCCACTGCCAGGCAAAGGATTTACCTCCCTTCCTTGTCTGCCATGGTTAGGTCCCCTCTCCTGCTTTGTGTCCTCCCCCCTTCCCCTCCACTGCTCTAGCCAGCTGTTTCTCATACACATCACGCTTCCTTTTGCCACAGGGCCTTTGCACCTGCTCTTCTCCCCTTCCTTCTCATGACTCAGGAGGTAAGAGTTTGCTCTCTGGAGTCTGATTATCTGGGTTTAAGTCCTGGCTCCCTACAAGTCACTTACCTCTTAGTGCCTTATTTCCCATCTGTAAGATGAGGACTATGACAGTACATGCCCCGTGGTGCCATTGCCACCCCACACTCAAAGTGCCGGAGTTTCAAACCCCAGCCTCACAGGTGATTGACTGGTGATGTTTAAACCTAAAAAGACTAATATAAAAGCAGACAAAATCGAGCTTTCCGTCACTGAGAACACAGAAGCAAACATTTCCCAAAGAGTGATGAGGAAAGAAAAATTAGTCTGTTCTCCGTCACTGAGAACACAGAAGCAAACATTTCCCAAAGAGTGATGAGGAAAGAAAAATTAGTCGTGGATTTGGGCTTCTTTAAATGACATTTCCCTGTGGGCTGACACACGGGGAAGGACAAAGGACGGTGGAGTTGAGGAGAATTGGCGAGGACATGGGAGGGTGTGGGGAGGTACAGGAAATGAAAGAGAAGTCACTGCGTGGCCGGGGAGGCCACACAGAGGCGACCTGGCTCTATGCAAGGATGAGAACGTGCAGAAGCCAAACGTCAGCCTGGAGGTCTGGGCCTTGCTGACTCTGCAGTCAGTGCTGAGTGGCCCAAGGCTGAAGGCAACAGTCAGACCAGCACAGACGTACCAGCGGTGAGGCACAGCTCGTCAAAGGAACAAGGGACACTTCAGTGCCCACATCGGCCCCCTTTTAGTATTTTCAATAATAAGCTTCTTTGAGATCCAATGCATATACCTTCAAATTCACCCTTCTGAAGTGTACAATTCAGGGAGTTTTAGTATATTCAGAGTCCTGCAACCATCACTGCTGTCTAATTTCAGAACATTTTCATCATCCCAAAAAGAAACGCCATACCCACTAGCACTCGCTCCCCTCCAGCCCCTGGCAACCGCTCGTCTACTTTCTGTCTCTATGGATTAGCCTGTTCTGGATGTTGCATATAAATGGAATTAGATGATATGTGGCCTTTTGTGTCTGGCTTCTTCCACTTAGCCTGTTTCCAAAGTTCACTCCTGTTGTCACATTCATCAGTATTTCATTTCTTTTGTATTGCCAAAGAATAGCTCGTTGTATGGATATACCACATTTCATTTACCTGTTTATCAGTCGATAGACATTTGGGCTGTTTCCATGTTTTGGCCGTGATGAATAATGCAGCTATGAACATTCACGCATGAGTTTTCTTTTGCGGGGACATGTTTTTATTTCTCTGGGGTATACACGTAGGAGTGAAAGTGCTGGGCCATATGGAAACTCTATGTTTAAAATTTTGAGGATCTGCCAGACTGTTTTCCAAAGGAGCTACATCATTTAAAAACCCCAGCAGCACTGTCTCCACCCTCTCAACAACATGTCATTATTGGGCTTTTTAGCCATCCTAGTGAGGGTGAAATGGTATCTCACTGTAGCCAGATGCCCTCTTTGATTGATCTTAATCCCATCTGCCAGATTGTTCACCATTTTGCTTCATCATCACCTTCTGTATGAAAACCTCTAAATTTCTCAGGCTTACAGTGTTGCTTTTCTTGATACCATATGCTAAATGTTTATTTGTACCCATATAAGGCATTCTTACCCAATATCCTATCCAGCAGGAGGTTCAAGAACACACAAGTACTCTCAGAGGAAACTACAGAACAGCCACAGAGGCCACAGTTTGGGGGATTTTGGTTGTCAGTGCGGCGTACCCAAAGACTGGAAGTCTTGGGTGACCTAACTACTTGGGGACCGGTATTAAAGTCTCCTCATTGTCATCTTTACAATTATTTTTTTTCAAAACAACATGAGTTCATGATGTATTATTGAGATCAACCATTTTAAATCATTGAAATTCTCAAAATTTAATTTCTTAGATACCCAAGGCTGTCATCTGAGCCCATGTGGGTCCCACAGAGAAGGAAACACAGCTTTGCTCACAACCCAGGCCATGCAAACCCACCACTTGGTAGAGCAGATAGAGTGTGGATATGGAATTTCCCACTGCTGACCGCACCACTCCCATTTTTCAGTGCATATAAACTCAGCACTAGTGGTGTCAATAAATTCAGCACACAAAACTCTAGACCTGCTTCCTGAGCAGCAGGTTGAATGACTGGCCTAGCAAGTACATATTCCTGGGATCCCAGAGTTGGATTACTACGATGAACACCCATTGATTCACTCTTTGCTAACATTTTATCACATCTGTGCTAGCTCTTTCCCTCTCTCTCTCTCTCTCTCTCTCTCTTTATATTTTTGCTGAACCATTTGAGGGTAAATTAACCCTTCATTTCTCAATACTACATTATGTCCTTCCTAGGAGCAATGAATCATCTCATATAATTACAACGTAATAATGATCAAATTCAAGAGATTTAACATTTATGTATTGATAATATAGTACAAATCTGAATTTCATCAGTTGTCCTGATAATATCTTCTATAAGACTCCACCACCACCAATCCAGGATCCAATCTAAAATCATGCATGGAATTTAGTTCTTTACTTTCTTAACCTTGAGAAAAGAAGAAAAAAAGGAAGGGATGAAAGAAGGAATGGAAAGAGGAAGGACCCACAGATTTAGTGCCTGGTGATTTCAGTCGTCAAAAGATGGTCTTCCTTATACTGGCCTCTCAGGTTCTTGAACACCCTGTGCCCCTCCACACTGTGTCAGCCACACCCTCCATGCCATGCCCTGGAAGTGGACATTGTCATAACCAGTAACTGCAGTCCCTCCACTGTTTCAATTACATGTTCTCCAGCCACTACCTCCGTTGTTACTTTTTCTCTTTTTAATAAACTCTTGGTTCATGATACACACTCATTGATGGTGCTATGCACAGTCTACATGGATTTATTTAGTTAGCTGTTAATTCACTTCCTTTGTACATAGCTTTAATGCATCTACATGTATTCTTTATAAGTATACTTATTTTGTTTTAGCTGTTTTTAACATTCCGTCAAGTGGCTATACCACAGGTTCATTCTCCTGTTCTCCCATTTATGGGCACTTGAGCTATATCCAGATCTTCACGTTGGGAACAGTGTGGCTACAAACATTTTTGTACATTTCTCTCACAGATGTACAGCAGTTTCTCCCGGGCTTTAAACTTAGGAAAGAAATTGTTAGGTCATTGGACACGGGAGTGTTTAACTTTGGGAAGTGGTATCGGACTGTTTTCCAAAGACATTACATCAATTTACACTCCCACCTGCAATAACAATACTTAATTAACCAGTAACTGCAGTCCCTCCACTGTTTCAATTAGATGTTCTCCAGCCACTACCTCCGTTGTTACTTTTTCTCCTTTTAATAAACTCTTGGTTCATGATACACACTCATTGATGGTGCTATGCACAGTCTACATGGATTTATTTATTTTTATTTTTATTTTTTTTAATTTTTTTTTTTTTTTTTGTCTTTTGTCTTTTTCTGTGTCCGGCAATGGATCGCAACCCTCAGTGTTGCCCCCGTACCGGACCGGGGACCGGCAACGGGATCGCAACCCTCGGTGTTGCTCCCGCGCCTCGCTCAGCCAGTGAGCGGGAACCGGTCCGTATGTGGGATCCGAACCCTCGGGCGGGAGCGCCACTTCCTCTTCTGTGAAATACTTATTCATTTGTCCAATTTTCTGTTGGCTTGTTTTGTGCTTTTTCTATTAATTTGTAGAAGTTCTTATACTCTTGATAGGTGCAAAGATTCTTGACAGGTGCAAGTATTTTCTCTCAGATCATAACTTATCTCTACTTTCTTTAAGGCATTGCTTGATAAACAAAAGTTATTAACTTTAATATAGCTAAATTTAATGTTTTTATAGACAATGTTGTTTTAGAAAAGTGTGGGGGCTTTTTGTATACTTAAGTCCTTAATTCTTCTAAAGAAGCTTTTTCTGTATAGTATGAGACTTCTGCTTTCAACTCCCTGAAGAATTGCATCCTCATCCCCAGCATAAACAACTAGACAATTGCACAGAACATGTGAAACAACTGTTTTCTGGCATTGGGAAACAGGTAGCTCAGGAGTGTGATCCCTGAGAAAAGGGACATACACAGGGTGAGTCCTGCAATTTCCCCAGCTTCCTGCCTGGAGAAGGGACCCACACTCAGCCCACAGGCTGTCCTTAGCTGACGGAAGAGAGATCAGAGTTCAGGGAGCCTGAAGCATCTAGAATTTGTTGGGAAGGATGAAAGAAAAGAGGTTGATGCACAGAAAGACTGCAGAGATCTGCAGAGGGCTCTCCACGAATCTTTGGCTGAGTACTGACATGCACATATTTCAGATAAAACTTCACAATGCCAGGGTCAGAGACACTGAAAAGCATTAGGCTGAACAATCTACAGAGCTGGAAATAATTTCCATTGTCACCAGCCAGATTGGAGAGACCTCAGACTATACAATCTCTAGAAAGAGTCCTCAGAAGGAAAGGTCATGATTTAGCAGTAGGTCTAAATTAGCCCTGAACTAAATGCTGCTCTAGGCCTGCCATAAAACACATAAAAGTAAACCTTGAAATGATCAACCTGATCCCAAACAACTTAACTGCATCTCAAAACTAAGCCCAGCACTCTTTAAGGNTTTGCTTAACTTTGGCAATGAAATGGAAATAAAATGGCATCTCATTGTGGTCTTGATTTACAAGTCCCTGATCACTAATGATGGCAATGGTCTCTTCATCTTAGGTATATTTATTTCCTCTTCTGTGAAATGCTTATTCATTTGTCCAATTTTCTGTTGGCTTGTTTTGTGCTTTTTCTATTAACTTGTAGAAGTTCTTATACTCTTGATAGGTGCAAAGATTCTTGACAGGTGCAAGTATTTTCTCTCAGATCATAACTTATCTCTACTTTCTTTAAGGCATTGCTTGATAAACAAAAGTTTTTAACTTTAATATAGCTAAATTTAATGTTTTTATAGACAATGTTGTTTTAGAAAAGTGCAGGGGCTTTTTGTATACTTAAGTCCTTAATTCTTCTAAAGAAGCTTTTTCTGTATAGTATGAGACTTCTGCTTTCAACTCCCGCAAGAATTGCATCCCCATCCCCAGCATAAACAACTAGACAATTGCACAGAACATGTGAAACAACTGTTTTCTGGCATTGGGCAACAGGTAGCTCAGGAGTGTGATCCCTGAGAAAAGGGACATACACAGGGTGAGTCCTGCAATTGCCCCAGCTTCCTGCCTGGAGAAGGGACCCACACTCAGCTCACAGGCTGTCCTTAGCTGACGGGAGAGAGATCAGAGTTCAGGGAGGTTGAAGCATCTAGAATTTGTTGGGAAGGATGAAAGAAAAGAGGTTGATGCACAGAAAGACTGCAGAGATCTGCAGAGGGCTCTCCACGAATCTTTGGCTGAGTACTGACATGCACATATTTCAGATAAAACTTCACAATGCCAGGGTCAGAGACACTGAAAAGCATTAGGCTGAACAATCTACAGAGCTGGAAATAATTTCCATTGTCACCAGCCAGATTGGAGAGACCTCAGACTATACAATCTCTAGAAAGAGTCCTCAGAAGGAAAGGTCATGATTTAGCAGTAGGTCTAAATTAGCCCTGAACTAAATGCTGCTCTAGGCCTGCCATAAAACACATAAAAGTAAACCTTGAAATGATCAACCTGATCCCAAACAACTTAACTGCATCTCAAAACTAAGCCCAGCACTCTTTAAGGAAATGCAACAAAATCTAGCCCTTAACAATGAAAAAATCACTACATACAGCATCCAGCCAAAAACTACTACACATACAAAGAAGCAAGAAGACTATGACCCGTAAACTGGATTTTTTAAAAAGACAATTAATAGAAATAACAGAGATGATGAAATTATCAGATAAGGACCTTAAAACAACTGTTTTTAACCTTATGAGTATGTTCAAATGTGGAAAGGAAGACATGAAGGTGATGGGGAAAAAATTAAAGGTATGAAAACCACCCAGATGAAATTTCTAGAAATTAAAAGTAAAATATCAGAAATGGGAAGTTCACTGGATGAGATGAACAGCATATTAGATGCTGCAGAAGAAAAGATCAGCAACCTAGACAGCAGGGCAATAGAACCTATCCAAAAGGAAGCCCAGGGGAACAGGAGAGAAGACACTTTACAGGGCCTTGGTGAGCTGTGGGAGGACGTCAGGCGGTTCAGCACGTGTGTTTGGGGTTTGCTTCAAAGTAATCTGCAGGGGAAGGAGTGGTTGGGTAGCGATGGAGCAAGATCGGTCATGGTCATTGTTGAAGTTGCATGATGGGGCAGGACTTTCATCCCTCCAGTCTATGTTTGCGTGTGTTTGCAATTTGCTCCTAATATTCAAAATCTGTCTTGACCCACTTTCTCCCCCATCCAGCAATGACAGCCTCTTCCCACCCTTGCAGTTGTCTGTATTCATGACTCCAGTTCTTCCCTTGAATCCACCTTGCTCAGACTTTTGCTCCCAAATCTCTGCTCAAGTGATCTCCATGTTGCTAAATCCCCAGATTACTGTCCTGAGAGCAGACAGATGAGGCACTGCCAGGCCCCTCCAGTCCTCCTAGAATTCCATTCTCTGTTCTCCTCGTTTCCCCTCAGCTCGCTGGGTGCCCTCCCCAGTCTCCTCCTTGCATGTATCCCAGGTGATTTCCACGTTGCTAAATCCCGGATTACTGACCTGAGAGCAGACAGATGAGGCACTGCCAGGCCCCTCCAGTCCTCCTAGAATTCCATCCTCTGCTCTCCTCGTTTCCCCTCAGCTCGCTGGGTGCCCTCCCCAGTCTCCTCCTTGCATGTATCCCAACCTCAAAGTGTCTCTCCTTAGGTGACCCCTCCAGTCTCGTGCTTGAAGTACACCCTACATGCTGACAACTCCACGTTTCTATTTCCAGACTGGACCTCTCCCAAACACCATGCTCATGTCCAGCAGCCCACCTAACATCTTCACGTGACATTTCTCAGTGTAACACATTTATTTAACAAGCTCTTGATCTCCCCCAACGCCTGCTTCACCTGTCCCCTTCCCCACCGCAGTGAATAACTCCTTCACCATCCTGGGGGTCAGGACTGACTCTTTCTCTCACAGCCCTCCTCTGACTCCTAAGCAAATCCTTTGGCTCCACTTTCAAAACCGAACCTTCGTTTGACCACTTTTCATCATCTGTAGTGCTACTGCTCTGGCCCAAATAACCATCTGAATTACTGCAATAATGTCCTCATGGGACTCCCACTTCTTTGTCCCCCAACTAAATGTTGTCAACCCAGCAACCAGAGGGATCCTGTTAAAACACAATTCAGAGTATGTGACTCACCTGCTCCAAACCCTCTGTGGTTTTCCAGCTCACTCAGCGTAAAGGTATCATTCCTTATCAAGTGCCTCAGAAGGGTGCACCCGAGCTCATCCCCCAGGAACCCCATTCTGCCCTTGGCTCTCATGACTCCCTCACACTCACTCAGTGACTCCAGTCACATGCTCTTTGAAGTTTCTCAGACTTGGCACACTGCTGCCACACGGCCTTTGCACTGCCATGCCCTCCCCTGGAATGCCTACCCCACCCCAAGTCTGTCCTCCAGTATTCCTTTTCATGAGGCTTTTCTTAATCAAACTATTTATTCTTGCAAACTTTGCCCCTGCAACCGCACCCCCTGCTCCTTCCCTGCTTTATTTTTCTCCATAGCACTTACCACCTTCTAGAATATTCTATACTTGTTCAGCTTTTCGCCATCCATCTTGCCCTGGGGCACCAGCAGGACAAGCACTTTTGTCTGCTTTTTCACTGCTCTACCCTCAAATGGCAAGAATAGCATTTGGCATAAAACGGGCATGTAATTAATGTTTTTAAATTAGTTAATTACTTAATTTGCATTTTATCTTTTGTGACTTGTGTATTCATGTGGTCAGTTGTTAAGAACTGGTTCTGACACGAACTGCTGTCCCTGGATGAATTATGGAACATATGGGAACCTCAGTTTTCTTGCCTATGAAATGGAGACGATGTGGAATTGTGAGGTTTCAGGGAGCTAATTAATGTTTCCTTCCCTTGCTGCCAACTTGGGTATTGTAAGATGCCTTCCTTGGTCCAGAGCCTGGGTAGCTGCTGTGCAGGGCTGCCCACCACCTTTCCAATTTCCTTGAACAAGCATTCAGGGACTCATGTGCACTGAGTTGAGGAGGGTTCTGGGGTTGTTCTCTTGACACTGAACCAAAGAATGACACAAAACCCTACAGTTCTCCGGGGAGGAAAGATTTCTTGACCTCTGTCCACAGGCTTTGCTCATTGAGGCCATACATCCTGCACTGTAATGATTACTACATGGTTCCTCTCCAACTCCCCCAAGGTGGGGGGTAGGGCTTGGGCCACTGCAGTCCCAGGCACCCAAGGGTCAGCAAGCTCAAGGTCGGATCCATGGGTCCTGACTTTGATGGCCCTTCCCAGGTTCTGGTGAGAAATTGATGCCCAGGCCTAGCTAGTGGTATTGTTACAAATGCTTTCTCTTGCAATAGCCAAAAACTGGGAACAAACCAAATGTACAACAGCAGAATGAATAAAGAAGTTATAGAACATTCACACGATGGAATACCACTCAGCAAGTGAATCAGCTACTGATAGATGCAACAGTTAGGATGTATTTCTAGAATGTCCTGCTAAACTAAAGCCACCAGACACCAAAGAGCACGCTACACAACTCCTTTTACATGAATCCGAAGAAGAGACCAGATTATTCTGTGGTGATAGAAATCAGAACAGTGGTTGCCTCTGGGGCAGGGGAGATGGGGGAGGGGGTGATGTGGGGAATTTTACTAGAAAGGGGCATGAGGGAACTTTCTGGAGTGAAGGAGATGTTTCGTGTCTTAATTGCAATGGTGGCTACGCAAGTGCATGCATTTGTCAAAACCCATTGAACCTTACACTTAAAATGTTTGTTTCTTTGAATGTAAATTATGTTTCCATTTTTAAAAAAACAAAGAAGAAAAAAAAAACGTCTACAGAGAAGTCCAGGAAAAAAAGACACCGAAGGCCCTGGGACTACCCCCTTCTCTCAGGCCTCTGCACGTGCCGCCGCGGCTCTCAACACAATGGCAGGCTTGGTTTCATCTTGACGTTGACAACGAACGCCTGCCATGCTTCCCATTCTCTCTCTCCCCCTGGGGTGGTGCCATCGCTCCCATCTCGCCACATTTGCCCCATCTCTGCCTGTCACTGTCTGTTCCTGCTGCTGCAACAAAGTGCCAGAGACCGGGTGGCTTACAAACACTAGAAATGCAAGATCAGGGCACCAGCAGATTGGTTCACAGATGGCACCTTCTTAATGTGTCCTCACATTGTATAAGTTTCTTCAAAACACAAGCTTTATGTTCTCTGCCTCTGATTAGTTGGTCTCTTCTCAAAGACCCAGCTTCTGCCTTGTGAAATCCCAGACTGAGAAGAAGGGGGCGACCTTAGAGAAAGGCGCTCGGGAACTGCCAGCTCCTTTCCAGGCAGCCCACAGGCCATCGCTGGCTGCGCAGCTCCCCTGTGGATCCACGGGGTGCTGGCTTCTGTGGCACCCACACTCTTGCGGGGTGCTGTGAACCTGGAGGGCGCTAGCAAGCATGGCTGGAGAGCTTCCTCTGGGGTGTGTGGAGGGAGGAATGATCCTGTTTCCTTCGGAACGGGGAGTGGGGTCTGACCTAGAACTCGGATGACAGAATGACAGCTGGGAGAACTTTGCAAGTCCTGGAAGCTGCGTGCAGTCAACGCCTCTGGCATTTACATGCAGGGACATGACTCCTGGGGCTTTTTAGATTGATGCCAACAGACAATATATGCAAATAATGAATGGGTTTTTAAAAAGAGCTTATAGTAAGAAAAAAGGAGAAAGAAGGACAAGGAATGGGAAGAGGGGTGGGAGAGGAAGGGGAAGAAACTGAGTCGCATCGGCCGCAGATTGCAATCAGGTTCAGTGAATGGGTGCCGGGTGACACTTACAGTGTCGTGACACCACTGAGAAAGATCCAGAAGACTGGCACCGTGGCTGGGGCGTGAAGTCAGAAAGGCTATCTCTCGCCAAAATGCCAAAGACTAATGCCATTGCCCATGACTGAGGACCAGGGCACTAGCAGGACAAAGGGGTGAGTCTACTGGGGTAAGGGTAAGAAAGCAGAGCGAGTGACCACCGCCTCCTGTAAGTCAGGAAAGCAAAGGTAACGAAGACACAGCCCCTGATGGCAGAAACAAGGGCGCAGGCACAGTGCGGGAATCTCAATACCGCACAGTAAGAACAGGGTCCTGTTGTGCAGTGGGGACCACAGGAGCACAGGGAGGCACCGAGCCCTGGAGGAAGGGGCATGTGAGTCCACAGGGACAGAGAAGACAAGGGTGTGGCTGGAGGGCAGGAGCCTCAAAGGAGAAAGTGAAGAAGGCCCATTTTCTGGGTGAGAAGTGAGTTGTTTGGACCCAGGCAGCACCTTTCCAGGTGATACAGAGTCCAAGCAGGTTTGACCTGAATCCAGGGTTGGGTGGCAGCCTGGTAGAGGGCTATGAGGCTGCTGTGCACCCAGCTCTGCCTACCCAGCCATCCACACCACTTACATGGTCCCCCGGGCACTGCACGGCCAGATCTGGGGCTGGTGAGTACACAGCACGGGCACGGCAGCTCAGGAGGACCTGAGAGGTAAGCAGGGGAGAGACTCACCAACCGCCCTAGGAGAACAGGCCACAGTCTATATGGTCCTCGAGTGTGGTACATGCTAAATGATTTCTGGAGCTCCTTCTTAAATTCCACTGCTACCACGCAGATACAAAATCCTCTTTTTCTATCATTTTAATCTCCGTGAACAACCTTTTAACATGTGTGCAATGATACATCACTCATTGGCCATGGACCCCATCTGAGGATATGGACAGGCTCCCAGGCCACCCCATTTTCTCCCTCCTGGTGCTGACTGCATATTTAACTGTTGACATGAATGCTGCTGCCAGGAAAGTCAAGAGCCTTGGCCATGGACCCCATCTGAGGATATGGACAGGCTCCCAGGCCACCCCATTTTCTCCATCCTGGTGCTGACTGCATATTTAACTGTTGACATGAATGCTGCTGCCAGGAAAGTCAAGAGCAGCCCTTCAGGGGGATGGGTGCAGAGGGCAGCAGAGGGCACTCTACCCAGTGTGATTCTGCCCGGGGTGTCCTCTGGCTCTGAGGCACCAGCGCAGTCACAGCCTTGTTTTGAAGTCGGCCATTGTACAAGGAAAGCGTACAGGTTTCTGTGTATAGGAAATACAACTTCTCAGTTGGATCCCTTCAAATTGAAGGAAATTTTTTTAAAACACAAATAGTTTGGGGAAAAAGTATTCCCTGCTTAGGAGAACAATTTTCAAGCATCTGAGAAATGACTCTGCATATAAACAGCTGCTATTAATAAATTACATTATCTGCTCTTTGACACCTTTGAAACCGGCAAGCTACGGAGGTCTTGGAAAGCCTGGGGGCCTGGATTCAAGCTGCCGCCTGCTGTGCGCTGTAGCCTGCGAAATGGCACTTAGCTCCCCAGAGCTCATGTTCTCCAACGTCAAATGGAGATGTCAGTACAGCATATTATAACACATATTATATCATGGATGTCAACAAGCTCTGACATGTTTGCTTCACACACCCATGCTTGAGTATAATATAATATTGCATATTGCATTATACATCAGAAAAGTATACTAATAACATTATTGCTACGATTAAATAAATTTTTCAATTATTTTAGTGCTTTAATTATATAACATATCAATCTATCGACCCCAAAGCTTTCATGAATGTCCAATGAGAAAATACACCTTCAGTGCTCCTGACCAGTGACCACCACTCAGCAAATGCTGCCTGTTATTATAAGTAGTATCGCGCACAGGGACAGAGAATTCTCCCTCCTGGTGCTGACTGCATATTTAACTGTTGACATGAATGCTGCTGCCAGGAAAGTCAAGAGCAGCCCTTCAGGGGGATGGGTGCAGAGGGCAGCAGAGGGCACTCTACCCAGTGTGATTCTGCCCGGGGTGTCCTCTGGCTCTGAGGCACCGGCGCAGTCACAGCCTTGTTTTGAAGTTGGCCATTGTACAAGGAAAGCGTACAGGTTTTTGTGTATAGGAAATACAACTTCTCAGTTGGATCCCTTCAAATTGAAGGAAATTTTTTTAAAACACAAATAGTTTGGGGAAAAAGTATTCCCTGCTTAGGAGAACAATTTTCAAGCATCTGAGAAATGACTCTGCATATAAACAGCTGCTATTAATAAATTACATTATCTGCTCTTTGACACCTTTGAAACCGGCAAGCTACGGAGGTCTTGGAAAGCCTGGGGGCCTGGATTCAAGCTGCCACCTGCTGTGCGCTGTAGCCTGCGAAATGGCACTTAGCTCCCCAGAGCTCATGTTCTCCAACGTCAAATGGAGATGTCAGTACAGCATATTATAACACATATTATATCATGGATGTCAACAAGCTCTGACATGTTTGCTTCACACACCCATGCTTGAGTATAATATAATATTGCATATTGCATTATACATCAGAAAAGTATACTAATAACANTGCTTGAGTATAATATAATATTGCATATTGCATTATACATCAGAAAAGTATACTAATAACATTATTGCTACGATTAAATAAATTTTTCAATTATTTTAGTGCTTTAATTATATAACATATCAATCTATCGACCCCAAAGCTTTCATGAATGTCCAATGAGAAAATACACCTTCAGTGCTCCTGACCAGTGACCACCACTCAGCAAATGCTGCCTGTTATTATAAGTAGTAGTATCATTATTATATTATTACCATTTCATAATGATTTCTGAGATGAGTTGGTGTATAAATTAGAAAGCATTAAAATTTTATTTCTTCAAAAATATTCCAAGAAAGTTTTCTTCAGAAACTTAGAATATTAAGGCATTTCTCTGAGTATGAGAAACCGGTGGACGCCCTGGCTGCTCACGGGAGCCCCCAGCCACCAGAGCACTGAACAGGCCCAGAGAACATCCCGTCTGCCAGACAGAAGGAAGATGGACAGATGGACCCAGGAAGCACTCATCACTCCTGCTATGGGTCTCTGGGAGGCCCTTGCATTTGCCTGAGACCCAATCCCTTGTCTTTGCTTATTCTTACAAATATCAGAACCCCAAATCCATGGACCTAGCATGGGATGAGACATCACAACACAAACCAATTTCCAGAAATGCCTCCAATTGCTCCAGCATCTGATTCAATCAAACTTGGGCTTGATGTTTCCTCCCCGGCTGCCCGTCTTTAATTTTACGCATGTGCATTTTAATGAAAATACAATCCTTTCAACATGTGATTCATTTTCCTTCAACTAATCGAAGTATTTACAAAGCATTTGACTCATAAGAAGATTTTTATTACTGACAAAAGTTTGAAGTTCCTTTTCCAGCTCTGATTCAAATTCCATTTAGAGTGAACACATGGGCAACAAGATCTCCGTGTTTCATGGTCTAATTCCTGTGGTCCGGGAGGGCCAATTCTGCTCTTCCCAGTAGTAGGAGCACAGACCACTATTAGAGCTGCTTTTTGAAAACACATCTGCGTTCGGATTTTCCGAGTGTTCTCCCCTCACTCCGGGAGGCTGAGTGACATTTCACTCATTCACGTGACGTTTCCATTGCTCAGGACAACTTCTGAACTGTACTTTGGAGGGTGCTTCAAGACTGTGGCCTCTCTCATGACTATCCTAAATGGTGGCACACTGTCCTTCGAGGGTAGATAAACTTTCTGGAAACAGCCTGAGTTCAGTTGAAGTCAAGTAGTGAACAAAAGAGGACTAGAAATAAGGTGTATCTTTGCTCCCAGCTGGCCGGGGGCTCTTGTGGGCATAGAGAGAGGTCCCGGAGTTGCAGGCAGGAGAGCTCCAGAACTGTCCTGTGGGGCTTGTTTAGAATAGGTCTACATCTCCAGGGGCCAACATATGGTGGTACAGGTGGCAGCATGCATGGGGCCACTTTAAAGGGCACCTTCCATTCCCATCACATGCATGATCTATTTGCATGGAGACATTTTTCAGGCAGATGACAGGGGAGTGTCTTAGGAAAGGGATGCCTTTTTCTAATTTGCACAAAGGCTCCACGTTGGCTGACAGCAGTTCCAACTTTGTCCACTGATAACCAGGTAGCTTCTGCCAGCAACAGCAGAGAAGAAACACACCACCTCCTGGAACTCGGTGGGGCTTCGAGAGGCAAGGAAACCTAAATGGATCTGCCTTGCTCCCATTGCCATCTCTGACATAAACAACTTGGCAGACACATTACATTCAGTTAGGAGTTAAATTCAGCCAACAGTTACAGAGAATGCAAAAAAAGAGAGAAAGTAGGGTTTACTCTCTCATATTGTATTAGTCTGTTTTCTGTTACTCATAATAGAATACCTGAAACAGGGTAATTTATAATAAAACAAAATTTATTTCTTACAGTTTTGGAGGCTGGGAAGTCCAAGGTTCAGGGAGCACATCTGGTGAGCCCTTCATCTTGAGGACTTCCTATGCAGTCCCTTGGTGGCACAGGGCGTCACGTGGTGAGGGCTGAGCAAGAGTGTGCCCATGTGCTTTCTTCCTCTCCTTATAAAGCCCCTAGTCTACTCCTTCATACCCCACTAAACCATTGACCTGTTTATCTGCAAATGAATTAACCTATTCATGAGGGCACAGTCCTCATGATCCAATCACCTCTTAAAGGCCCTACCTTTCAAATACTCTATTGGGGATTAAGTTCCAATATGAGCTTTGGAAGAGACAATCATTCAAACCACAGCCCACATAAAGGACAGAAAGTGGGTAGTCCGGGTCTAGACAGTAGTTCTACGAGGTCATCAGAGACTGAGCCGCTTCTATCTTTCTGCTCCACCATACTCAGCACACGACTTCCTTGTTCAAGGCCATCTGTGCTTCCCGCCATCATGTCTACATTCCAGAATGGGAGAAAGAGGTGAGGCCAAAGAGGAAGTGCCCCACCCAGCTAGATCAGCCTTCCTTAAGCAACATTGCCACACACCCTTCTGCTTACATCTCACTGATAGCATCCAGCGACAAACCCACCTGGGAAATGTCATCCTTCAGCTAGTGCGTGGCCGGCATCTTCCATCTCCCTCATGCATTACTTTACCTCCCTTTCTTCAGTGGCCACACAGACCATGGCCAGATGATGAGAAGCAGATCCAGTACATACAACACAGTTAGGGAATCTGTCCCACTTGGGGCCGGCCCGGTGGCGCACTGCTATGGTGCGCCGCTTGGGAAGCGCGGTGGCGCTCCCGCCGAGGGTTCGGATCCCACATACAGACCGGTTCCCGCTCACTGGCTGAGCGAGGGGCGGGGAGCAACACCGAGGGTTGCGATCCCGTGGCCGGTCCCGGTCCAGTATGGGCGCGACACTGAGGGTTGCGATCCGTTGCCGGTCACGGAAAAAGACAAAAAGGAAAAAAAAAAATCTGTCCCACTTGGAAGAGTCGGGTCTCCTGTTTTCTACTAGCCAAGCAAACTTTTGACCTGGGTAATCAGATGAGGTAGAAACAAGCCAAAAAAGTAAGAATTGATCTGAATGCTTCTACGTGCATTGTTTCTTAAACTCCTCATACAGCTCTGAAAGGAAGCAATTATACCTGTTTTCTGCACAGGACATCAGGGGCTTCAGGAGGGGAGCGAGCCTGTCCAGTGTCACACGGACAGGGTTGGGAGTAAAACCCCAGGGCTATCTTGACTCCTGTGCTATAAGTGGAGGCTAAAATAAAAACCACTACAGTAACTAACAAGAATTTATTATTTCACCTAAGTTGATAAAACCATGAACTTTAAAGCCAGGGCAAGAATTTTAAATCTACTACATGGAGCACTTTGCCAGAGCCGTCAAAAACACCCAGCTGATGATCTAGCAAGTGAATAACAAACACAGGGGCCCCCACAGTGAAATTTGTTCTTTTTCTTCTGAGGTTGGTTATTAAAATTAAAGCCAGTATCTAAATGTCTTATTTTACTATAAATCCAGTGGCTTAAATAGGAAGGAAATGTTCACAGTAAGTCATTAACATGAAAGAGATGTTCGTTAATGGTATTAAGGAAATCAGATCCCTCCAGTGCTGGCTGAGAAGGATGTTGACACTCACAGGAGTTTCCACGTGTAGCACTGGCCCATGACGACAACGCAGACTCACTCCGTCCTTTCTCACAGCCGCGGCCTCTCCGTAGTCTGGTGGCACTAGCCCTGCTGAACAAGAACCAAGAACAAGGAGTAACGGCTCTGAGAAGTCACATCCTATTCCCCAGTTCTCACAGCCAGCCCAGCCCTGCTCTCTGGACTCTGGGTCCATGTCCTTCCCACCCCATGAACCTAAAGCAGCACCCACCGCTGACGCATTCAGCAATGGGACAGCAGCACATGGAGCTGTGAGCCCCGTCCAACCGCGTGGCTGCCACTGGGGCCCACACCTGCAGACTCTGCGTTCTGAGCACCTTGCATCCATGCTTCCTCAGGATTGGGCCCGCGTGTACCAGGGCCAAGAGAACTGGCCTTCCCAAGGCCACAAGACCCAGTGTAGGGCCCTCTTTCCTGACCTTCCTCAAATTGCTGGGACTTTCAACACACTCATGGTCTCCTTCCTTATATGCCCACCCCTACCCCCTGGTTTCCCTCCGTTGTCACCACCTGTCCAGGAGCCTCTCAGTGTTGGCCCAGGCTGGGCCCTCCAAACTCCTCATCCCACACACGCTCTCCAGATGAATCCAGGTTCCTTGGGCCATTCGTACGTCTACTCCTTCAGCTGCGAAATGAGTACTGTTGGTACACACCTCCCTAAGCCTCCCTTGGGGGCCTTCTAAGGTGAGGTCATGGGTGTAAAATGCTTAGGACAATGGCAGGCCCACAGTAACAGGGGCCAGCTGTCACCACTGAAGCTCCAGTTCCCTGCTGGTTTGGGCAGGTTAGGTTTGAGGTGTCTGTGAGACTTCCATGTGGAAGGGACAAGTAGGGGGTAGGATTTCCCAAGAAGAGGGGTCTAGGCTATAGAAACTCCAGGAACGAAGGCATTAATGGAAAGACAGCCAACCTTATGACTGGGGGCTTTACACACTCTATTAATCAGAGTTCCCCAGAGAAACAGAACCAATAAGATATCTATAGACAGATAAAAGGAGAGACACTATGGGAATTGGCTCACTCAATTATGGAGGCTGAGCAGTTCCACATCTGCTCGCTGCAAGCTGGAGACACAGGAAACCAGTGTTGAGATTCAGTTCAAGTCCAAAGTCCTGAGAACCAGGGGAGCTGATATATAAGCCCTGGTCTGAGTCCTAAGGCCCAAGAACTAGGAGCACCAGTGCCCAAGTATGGAGGCTGAGCAGTTCCACATCTGCTCGCTGCAAGCTGGAGACACAGGAAACCAGTGTTGTGATTCAGTTCAAGTCCAAAGTCCTGAGAACCAGGGAGCTGATATATAAGCCCTGGTCTGAGTCCTAAGGCCCAAGAACTAGGAGCACCAGTGCCCAAGTGCAGGAGAAGGTGGATGCTCCAGCTCAAGAAGAGAGAGAGGAAATTTGTTCTTCCTCAGCCCTTTCGTTCTGTTGGGGCCCTCGGTACGCTGCATGCTGTCCACCCACATTGGTGACGGCTGTCTTCCTCATTCAGTCTGCTGATTCAAATGCTAATCTCTTCTGGAAACACCCTCACAGATGCACTCAGAAATAAGGCTTTACCAGCTATCAGGGCATCCTTCAGCCCAGTCAGGTTGACACATAAAATGAGCCATGATGCACATGTTGTCCCTGTTCCCTTCTATACTCCCCCATCACGGTACATAGCATCACCATGCACCTAACTGCTCAGCCTAGAACCTAGGAGCTGCCCACCACCTGGGTCCCAGCCACCATCACCTTTTACCTAAACTGATGGACAGTCTCCTAACTCAGCTCCCCAACTCCATTCCCGATCCCTCCAATCCATTTCCCACACAGTCTAACCCAGATCATGACATTGCTCTGCTTAAAACCCTTTAATGACTCCCCACTGGACATGGTGTGAAGCCTGAACTTCTCACCACGGCTGCTGTACAAGGCCCTGTACAACCTCCCCAGCCCATCTCTCCACCCGACCCCACCCCCCGTGCCACGCGCCACCTGCTGAGAAAGCACCAGCCTCACTAGTCTCTCAGTGGCGCCTCAGGGCCTCCGCCCTGGCTCTGCTCTCTGCCTGGCCCCTCACATCCTTCCCCTCCCACATCTGCACAGCCAGTTCATTGTCATCCTTCCGACTTCAGCCTATGTGTCGCCCTCCTCGGAGTGGGCTTCCCACATCGCTCCTTGGAAGGTAGGTCCACTCCCTCCTGTTATGGACTGAACGTTTGTGTCCCCTTCCCCAAAATTTATATGTTGAAGCCCCAACCCTTAGTGTGACAATATTTAGAGACAGAGCCTTTATGGAGGTAATTAAAGTTAAGTAAGGTCATAAGGGTGGAGCCCTGATCCGAATGGATTAATGTCCTATAAGAAGAGACACCAGAGGTCTCTTGAGCTCTCTCTTCCTGCCTCTCTTTCTGTGCAAGCACAAGGAAGAGGTCATGTGAGCACACAGAGAGAAGGTGGCTGCCTACGAGCCAAGAGACGAGGCCTCAGCATAAAACCTACCTTGCAACACCTTGATCTTGAACTTCCAGCTCCCAGAACTGTGAGAAATAAATTTCTGCTGTGTAAGCCACCTGGTCTATAGGATTTTGCTATAGCTGTCTGAGAAGCTAAGACACTCCCCATCCTCATTCTCTGCCCATTGCTGACTTCTTCCTTCAAGGCAGCAATCCCCACTTATAATCAACGTCACTGCCCACTTACATATTTTATCTTTTATAAATATTTGTATCTTATCTAATATCTTTGCCTATTTCATGCCACTGGAATGTAGACCTGCGGTCTCCATAGCCTGCCCCAGGCCTAGCACAGGGCCTGACACATAGTACGTACCCATGCATTGGATCAGAGACTCAATGAATCTGTCATTCAAAGGCTGTGTACAGTTAGCAAGGAGAGAAGGAATTGAATTCATGCATCGATACACATCCATAACAGTGGAGACACTCTCTCCAGGAAGGACTCTACAATCACCACCCTCTAAATCAGAGCTCTTACCTATTTCTTGGTTTATATCCCACCTTGTCCCAGAAGGATTTTAAGTCAGCTTACCAAAATACAGACAATACAACAGAATAAACAACAAAGGAGGAAATAATTAAAATATGAGACTAAGCCACTCAGGTGACAGCATGCACACCGTGGACACTTGCTGGGCCAGGCCACGCCACACTCTGGCTCTGGGCACCCCAGCAGCCATTGTGAAGAAGGAAACCCATGCAGCTTTACAATTCAGACCACCCATTTGACACAAAGAAAGAGTCATTTGGAAGAGGCATCTCTTACTGAGACAGAACAGCTCAGTGCTGACTCATGGAGGAATCCCTATACATTCCTCCCATGGCAGATGAGTCCCAAACAGTGTCCTTAAAGAAGACTCAAGAGAGGGCTTCGGGCAGCTCTTCCTCCCAAGCTCCCCCAAGGTGCGTGCACACAGCACTGCCTCACAGCCCAGTGCAGGACGAGCTGTTCTAAGGGTAGCAAAACAGTGAGGTCAACATGGACCTCGTGTGTTTATAGTTCTCTATCTCTATGCATCCTGTGCCCTCATAAAGTAAACTGCCCTTGTTAACCTCAAGCGATCTGGGCACGATGCTGCTAACAACATGCTGTTGAGGAGACACGATGTGAGGGCCTGGCCTGTGGAGGCAGCTCAAGGCTATGGCAGCTGCCGGAGCCACTGCCGAGGGCAGGAGCCCCCATTTGTTGTGACCTGTGGACATGCTGCTCCCCTCTCAGCCTGGACATGGGCCCTTTCCTTCTTTCTGTCCACTGTTGCTGGGGAGATGGAGGGGCCCCCTCTCTCACCCCACCATCAAGACATGTCCAGCTCTTCACAAAGCCAACTCTTGCTACCAGTAATGGCTTAGAAAGTAAGACCCCAGCATGCATGGTTCATTCCATAGGTGACAGCTACTCAACAGTTATGGCATCTGCGGCTGTTG
>NW_007727254.1:54890-56415 GCF_000696425.1 Galeopterus variegatus
GGCCCCCTCTCTCACCCCACCATCAAGACATGTCCAGCTCTTCACAAAGCCAACTCTTGCTACCAGTAATGGCTTAGAAAGTAAGACCCCAGCATGCATGGTTCATTCCATAGGTGACAGCTACTCAACAGTTATGGCATCTGCGGCTGTTGCCATGGATCAGGCAGCCTCTGCAGCTGGTGGAGTCTGCAGCTCAAGCAAACTCCTCTCCCTGCAGAGTCTTGCCCATAGCCCATCCTGCCCCGAAGATGATCTCCTACCCAGGAGCACTCTCCCTAGGCCATGGTGACAATTATGTTACCCCTTAAACCTTGCTAACATGTCTTCTGAAATGTTTTATGGGGTGGCTATCTTTTAGGAGCCCAGGCGAAATGCAGGAAGAACTTGGACTCTGCAAAGAGATGATGTCTCTGACCTTGATTTGCCCTTGGTTGCTTTGTGTCCTCCATGGGAATTCCTCTGCTGATGCTGCAGCCCTTAACCTCCCCTGCGTGCCGGGCGCTGCCTCGTGCTCCTGACTCTCGGCTGCACAGCAGTGTCCTACAGTGTGCTCAGCAAGCATCACGGGCATGCCCCATGTCCCCTGTGTCCGCTCTCTGTGCTTACACAGGTAGCAGTGACCTAGGATGACCCACCCACATACTTTTGTAGCCAGACATATGTGGAAACAAAAAAGAAGAAGAAAGATTTCCTTTTGGCCATTTCCATTTCATTTCAGACTTCCCGGACTTCACAGTCCACGAGATCCACCCTTTGTCTGCATTTCTTATTGATTTCATCGCAAACTGATTCAATCAAGCCTCTAACCTAGAATTTGGAAAAGCTATTCTGCCATGCAAGATGAAGTCTCTTTACTTCTCTGGGATTCTAGCCTTGCCATTTACCCTTCCCTGTCACTCCCTGACTGACTTTCCTTCTGATAACTCTTTTTGTCCTAGTCCCTCGAGGCCTCAGCCTGCCTCATATCTTTTCACTCCCCCCCCACCCCAAGAAACACTGTCCAAAATTAGAAGGCAGAGCATGACAAGAGAAGGGACTTGGGAGCCTGCCTGCTGGAGTTCACACTCCTGGTTCTGCTACTTACTCGCTGTGCAACTTCTGACATGTTACTTAACCTCGCTGTGCCTCCTTTTCCTCAGCTGTAAAACAGGCTAATAACGGTACCCATATTGTAAGGGTGCGGGAGAATTAAATATGTTAACATACGTAAAACTCTCAGAACCTTGCCTGTCATGAATTAAGAGCCACGTAGGTTGTTTTAGCCCGTTTTGTGTTGCTATAACAGAAATGCCTGAGACTGGGTAACTTATGAAGAAGAGAGGTTTATTTGGCTTACGATTCTGGGACAGCTGCATCTGGCACGGGCCTCAGGCTGCTTCTACTCACGGTGGAAAGTGGCAGGGGGCTGGCGGGTACAAACAGATCACATGGAGAGAGGGCTAGAGGAAGCAAGGAAGCGAGGGCGGGGGGAGGTGCCAGGGTCCTTTAAACAATCAGGCCTCATGGGAACTAACAGAGCGAGAAC
>NW_007727254.1:57545-57964 GCF_000696425.1 Galeopterus variegatus
TGGTGCTGGAAGCAGCTTCTCCAGGTGGCCCTGGGCAGCAAGCCCATAGAGGGTGCCTTGGGCCTGTTTGCCAATACCATTCTGTCTCCCTAGGCCTTTGGGCCTGAAATGGAAGGGTTGGCCCCAAATGCTTCTGCAATGCCTTCAGAGCCTTTTTCCCTTTCTCTTGATAATCCCTTTCCTTTGTACTGATCTTCTTAGCTAATGGTCGATGGGCTGCACCATTTCATGTTCTCTGCTTTTCTACCACATGGCTGTGCAGCAAATTTTCCAAATCTTTACACTCTGCTTCCATTTTAAATTCTGGCTTTACATCATTCCTTTGCCGCTATAACTCAGAGAAGGCTGTTAGAAGTAGCCATGCAGCGTCCTTAATGCTTTGCTGCTTAGAAATTTCTTCATCCAAATGCTCTGGTTCA
>NW_007727254.1:58866-60737 GCF_000696425.1 Galeopterus variegatus
GGTTCACAACTCTTAAGTTCCAACTTCCACAAAGTCCAAGGACATGGACACAATGCAGCCAGGTTCCTTCCTATAGTGTCACAAGGGTTATCTTTTGTCCAATTCCCAATAAGTCCCTCACTTCTATCTGAGACCTCATCATCCACATGGCCTTGACTGTCCACGTTTCTATCAGCATTCTGCACACCACCACATAAGTCTCTAAGACATTCCAAACTTGCCCTCGTCTTTTTCTCTTCTTCTCAGTCCCCCAAACTCCTCCAACCTTTGTGCATTACCCAGTTCCAAAGCTGCATCCACATTTTCAAGTATCTGTTTAGCAACACCCCACTCNGCCTTTTTCCCTTTCTCTTGATAATCCCTTTCCTTTGTACTGATCTTCTTAGCTAATGGTCTCTGGGCTGCACCATTTCATGTTCTCTGCTTTTCTACCACATAGCTGTGCAGCAAATTTTCCAAATCTTTACACTCTGCTTCCATTTTAAATTCTGGCTTTACATCATTCCTTTGCCGCCATAACTCAGAGAAGGCTGTTAGAAGTAGCCATGCAGTGTCCTTAATGCTTTGCTGCTTAGAAATTTCTTCATCCAAATGCTCTGGTTCACAACTCTTAAGTTCCAACTTCCACAAAGTCCAAGGACATGGACACAATGCAGCCAGGTTCCTTCCTATAGTGTCACAAGGGTTATCTTTTGTCCAATTCCCAATAAGTCCCTCACTTCTATCTGAGACCTCGTCATCCGCATGGCCTTTACTGTCCACATTTCTATCAGCATTCTGCTCACCACCACATAAGTCTCTAAGACATTCCAAACTTGCCCTCATCTTTTTCTCTTCTTCTCAGTCCCCCAAACTCCTCCAACCTTTGTGCATTACCCAGTTCCAAAGCTGCATCCACATTTTCAAGTATCTGATTAGCAACACCCCACTCCTCGGTACCAATTTTGTGTTTTAGTCTGTTTTGTGTTTCTATAACAGAAATACCTGAGACTGGGTAATTTATAAGGAAAAGAGGTTTATTTGGCTTACGATTCTGGGACAGTTGCATCTGGCACAGGCCTCGGGCTGCTTCTACTCATGGCGGAAAGTGGCAGGCAGCTGGCGGGTACAAACAGATCACATGGCGAGAGGCAGCAAGAGAGAGAGAGGAGGTGCCAGGGTCCTTTAAACAATCAGGTCTCACGGGAACTAATAGAGTGAGAACTCACTCATTACTCCCCCCTCCCCCAGGGAGCGCATTAATCCATTCATGAGGGATCTGCCCCCATGACTCAATCAGTTTCCAACACTGCCACGTTGGAGATCAAATTTCCACATGAGTTTTGGAGGGGACAACACATCCAAACTCCATCATAGGTCTTTGCTATTATCACCAAACTATGCCACAGAATACAAGGGTTACAATGATGAGCCAGACCAAGCCGTTGGCCTCAAGGGGCTCATTATCAAGGGAAAGAGCTGGCAAGGAAAGATACAACTCAGTGCAGGTCAGAAGTAAAGGTGAACTCAAGGAAAAAGCCACACATCGTGGGAACACAGAGGCTGGAGCGGTTCACTCTGCTGAAGAATCTGGAACGTTCCACGGAGGAAGGGCATAAAGAGATAAGGAGAGTTCTGATGAATTCTGGGTGCATCTCTTATCCACTGCTGTGTAACAAATTCCTCCAAAACTTAGAGATGTCAACAACGATAAACATTTACTATCTTGCATAGGGAGAGAAGAACTCAGGAGCAGCTTCACTGGATGTTTCTGGCTCCGGGTCTCTCCTGAAATTGCAGGCAGATGCCAGCAGGGACTACAGTCATCTGAAGGCTTGGCTGGGGTGGGGGGATCCACTTCCCACATGGTTCATGCTGATGATTGGTGGAGT
>NW_007727254.1:61041-62680 GCF_000696425.1 Galeopterus variegatus
AAGGAGAGTTCTGATGAATTCTGGGTGCATCTCTTATCCACTGCTGTGTAACAAATTCCTCCAAAACTTAGAGATGTCAACAACGATAAACATTTACTATCTTGCATAGGGAGAGAAGAACTCAGGAGCAGCTTCACTGGATGTTTCTGGCTCCGGGTCTCTCCTGAAATTGCAGGCAGATGCCAGCAGGGACTACAGTCATCTGAAGGCTTGGCTGGGGTGGGGGGATCCACTTCCCACATGGTTCATGCTGATGATTGGTGGAGTCTTCCATTCTTCAGGTGTGGATCTCTGCAGGTGTGGGATGCTGCTGGAGTGTCTTCATGAGATCGTGGCTGGTGTCCCCCACAGTAAATTGCTCAGGAGAGAGCATGGTGGAAGGGGCACTGTCTTGTATGACCCACCCTGGGAAGTCACACTCCTTCTTTTTCATGATCAGCCTGGAAGAGAGAGTAACACAGGGTGAGAATCCCTAGGGCCATCTGGAAGCTGATACCACATGGGGACGGGCAAGGCACAGGGCTGCACCAGGCCAGGCCATGTCTGGGAAAGGGTGGTCAGGGGCTCAGTACAGACCCTGGGCACTGAGGCCTGCTGCGGCCCCCCCAGAAATGTCTTTAACATAGGGGAAATTACACACAACCTTAAGAAAATTAAACTATTGCTAAATATTGTGAACTGATGCAAAAAGGAGGAGGAGGAGACGTAGCGTGGGGGTCTTTATTTGAGAACCAGGAATTTTTCTGTAGGCTGTGGAAACTAGCACCTCTGAAAAAGAATAGTTTTCACTTGATGTTTACAGCTATTAGTCCTTTCTGATGCCTGACGAAGGGTCTGGGGGGGCCTGATTGCTGGCCTTAACCCACCCGTCCTCTTACTGGGTTCTTGACTTGGCCACAGGAAAGAATTAAAGAGCAGAGTCACAGCAGAAAATGAGAACAGCTTTAATATAATGAACAATGCAGATTTCACAGAGATTGCGGCACAGCTGCAGAGACTGAGCAGGGCCCACACCGAGTTTTACACGAGAGTAAGACATAAACACCTAAAGTTTATTACAGAGTGCAGACTGGCTCAAGAGAGTGAGCAGCCACCCGCTAAAAGTTTAACACAAAGGTAAAGCATGCACACCTCAGCCAGGGAAGTGCGGGTTGGCCCCAAAATAGTGAGCAGCAGCCCTGCCTTCTGCTGGGATTCGGCTTTTATAGTTTCACTGTCTAATGAATATTCAGTTACGGGGGTGGTTCCCAGATATGTAGCATAGCCTTGCACTTGCTCACTTGGTCTCCTTTTGGAGCATGTTCATCAGTCAAATCCTATCGCATGCACCAGACATATTCAAGAACATTCTGTGCTCTTTAGCACCCCTAGTGGAAGGTCATTCAGAGGATAGACTCCCTTCCACTGAGCATGCTCAGTCACGGGGGCTGTCTAAACTGGTATAAATTCCTTGTACTGAGCATGCTCAGCTGCTGAATTGGCATAAACCAGCCCCCTAAGTTCTCAATTTCCTCCTGCTGGTGCCAAAAATAGGTCCAACAAGCAACATAACTCTCCTCTAGGGGAGGGGCCCAAAACCTTGGGGAGTGGCTTGAAACCCAGAGGCATGTCCTGTAACTGGAACCCAGGGAAACTGAGT
>NW_007727254.1:63665-67071 GCF_000696425.1 Galeopterus variegatus
TCCAGAGGGTGCAGCCTAACGGAGGAGGTGGCTGGTCAGCCTTGGATCCTGAGCAACTGTGGAAAAGACAACGTTCACAATCAACCAACCTTTGTTCCATTAAGCTATTGAGATTCTGGAAAAATGTGTTACTGCAGCAAAACTTAGTCCACCCTGACTAATACAGGGACCTGAGGGGACACAAACCTTCACCAGCAACCTCAAGACTTACAAGTCTATGCTGTGGGGAGACACATGGGGATAGGTGGGAAAGTGGAGGGCACAGACCCTTGAGGATGTGTGACCAGCAACCCTGTTGCAAGCAGAAGCCGAGTAAAGTAGATGTGACGGTCATCAGGCAAGAGAGAGGCAAGGAGGTGATGACCAGACACCAGCCCACCAAGAACCAACCACAGCTGCCATTCTCTCACCGAGGATACTCTGCACTTCCCACCCCCTCCCTGTCCAAGGCCGCCCTCTGAGTCCAGGCCCTGAAATCTCCTGGTGGTCTACTGCTGTGGCCCCAGCCGGCCTCACGACTTCCTCTGCAGCCACACTCACACTCCAATCTTTTCCCCATCCAGGAGCCAGAGGAATCTTTAAAATTTAAAAGAAAAAAAAAATTAATACTATTTTTAGAGCAGTTTTAGGCTCACAGCAAAATTGAGAGGAAGGTCCAGAAATACCACATATACCTCCTGCCCCCCGCCCAGCCTCTCCGACGATAGCATCCCCCCCAGAGTGGTATATTTGCCACCACTGAAGGACCTACACTGACATGTCATCACCACCTGAGGGCCACAGCGTGCCTCACTGTAGAATGTGTTGCACATTGTGCAGGTTTGGACAAACGTACACCACCTTAGTTCCACACACAGTTCACCGCCTTAGTACCACACACAGTTCCCTGCTCAAAGAATCCTCTGTGCAGAGCAATCTTTTGAAAACACAAGTCTACTCAGGTCCCTCCCCTACTGACATCCGTCGCCAGTACCCAGTGCTCCTGTGCCTTGTCCCACCTTCCTCTGCAGCCTCGTCCCACACCCCACTGCCCTCTCTCCCTGTGCCCACCCCCACCCGCCTCGGTCTTCCCCACATGCCAAACCCCTTCCTGCCCAGAGCCATCATGGGCACTGCCGGCCCCACCTGGGACTCCTCCCTACATCTCTTACAGCATCTTTCAGACATCACGCAAGACCCCTGACTGTCACCCTCACCCCCATCTAACTATTATTGTCACCTCTCAGAGCTCCCTGTGTCCACTTTCATTGCTGTCATTAAATGCCAGTTAAGATTGAATAGTTAAGTGGGCAAGTTGTTTCTCTAGGAGGTGAGGTCCCCAAATGGAGACTTGCTCGCTGTGGTGCCCCCAGCTCCCAGGCCCAGCCTGCCTTTCAGGAGAAGCAGGATAAGAAGTGCCAAATGAAGCTGTGACATCTCCAGGCCCTGCTCCTCTGCCACGCACTGCATCTGGCAGTATCCAGGCTCACTCTGCACCTGGAAAGAGAGCTGTCCCAAGGAGGAGCAGCCACCACCAGCAAGAGAGCACATTAGCAGCTGCTGCCCAGCATGCGCACACACACACACACATACACGTATACACAGAGACACACGCACAAGCACACACACACAGAGACAGAGACACATGCACAAGCACACACACACACACACAGAGACACATGCACAAGCACACACACACACAGAGAGAGACACATGCACAAGCACACACACACACAGAGACACATGCACAAGCACACACACACACACAGAGACAGAGACATGCACAAGTACACACACACACAGAGACAGAGACACATGCACAAGCACACACACACACACATGCACAAGCACACACACACACAGACACATGCACAAGCACACACACACACACACACACACACAGAGGCACAACACAGTCCCCCATGTGTTGCTCCTAAGAACCATGTGCACAGCAAGCCATTGGGTCTGGGTCTGACTTCTGCCTCTCCCCTCTGGTCAACAGGNCAGTCCCCCATGTGTTGCTCCTAAGAACCATGTGCACAGCAAGCCATTGGGTCTGGGTCTGACTTCTGCCTCTCCCCTCTGGTCAACAGGACGGTGGCCCTCCTGTACAAAAGAACACTGGCCTCCACCTTAATCAGAACTTGGCTGTGATGGCAAATGTCCCTTCTCTCCCTGGACTTCTCATACCCAGCATTGGAGAGGAAGGCTTCAAGCTTGGTTAGGGGGTGGCAGAGAGGAGCCCACTGGCATGGGTGACACCACATCTCACAGCCCCCTCCCCTGCCTTGCCTACCCCCACAGCGTCAAGTGTCACTGGCCCAGACAGAAACAATGCAACCTGAGTCCTGGAGAGCCTGTACTTTGGAGCACTCTGCCCCAAGCTTGGGTCCAGGATTTGTCTTTCACAGGCAATCTTTATCGTTCCCCATCAGGAGCCAGGTTTCCATCACTTGTGAACTCCCCGGGGAGCAGCGACGTGCCTGGATCGTAACTGCACAGTGTGCGTGCATCTTTTTTCCTATAAAACAACTCTGGACCTGAGTTATGCATCTTATCGGAGCCCGTGTGCTGGGTGATTTTAAAATATTACCCCCCAAATACATATATATTATGCCAAAAAGACATCAACAGTAAATTACCTCCTGCTCCAAGGGCCAGGACGTGGTTACAGTCACCATGCAAGTCGTTCACGTAAAATTCAAAATATCTCACACTTTATCTTGAAATTTTATAAAATTTGTTCATCTTTATAGCCATGAAGGGCAAGAGAAAATATATTTTAAGTTCATGTCTTTTATTACTGACCCAACTGACCGTGCAAAATGGCTCAGATTTATCATCATGTCCAGTCACCAGCATTTATGGCAACTTTTAAACATGTCATTTTACCAGGGACTTCTCATGGTTTGGGAGTTTTCTGAGTAACTCTGATTTCAGGACAAGAATAAACAAATGGTTTAAGTACTTTTGCAGCTCATTGGCAAGAGAATTTGAAGTTCTCTTGAAGAGACTGTTAACCATGGACCACAGAAATCTAGCAAAGGAGTAAGGTCTCCCCTAATTTATGTCTCTTCCGACCTGGGAATAAAAGGAGAAGCTCCCTTTGCCAAATAGAGGTTCCCACATTCCTCAGTGTGCACCTCTGTGCTGTTAGGGAGGTTTAAGAAAATAGTATTTAAATGTGCTCCTATTTCCTAAAGAAAAGTTAATACAGTACTGATAAATGGGAAAGGAGTTTTGGTTTCTTTAAAAGTCTTTTAACGCTGTTTTCCATTCAACAAGTATAAACAAACAAAACACTCACTTCTGGGCATGAAATGCAACCCCTGTTCATTATACAACCAGGAGATGGTTTAAAAAATACCATCACGTATTGAAAAAGGATAAGCATCTATAGGCCTCAACCTCGGTATGTTCTAATGTC
>NW_007727254.1:68188-71626 GCF_000696425.1 Galeopterus variegatus
GGAAGGAAAGAAAGACCACAGTGGTGCATTGCACTTGCAGAGGGAGAGAACATTCCTTGGGCTACAAAGTGGAGTGGGGAGAAAGGGGGAGGGGGAGGGACGTTGGGGATAATTGGGTGGGGGACGTGAGGTATAAACGCAATTTGTGGTAATGGGCATGCTGCCAGTATGGATCTGGCCCTCACATCATGGGCAGAAGGGGTGACAATCAGCTTTGTATCTCATGAATATTCATAACCAATAAAAAAAAGAAGAATGCAGGAGGCTTGGCAGGGTCTCCTCCACCCTTCCCTTCCTCCAGGCCTGTGTGTCCAGCCGGCCCCAGAGGCCTGTGTCTTTCCTTTATGCATTTCTCCTTTCTCTCTCCCATCCCTTGGATCAGTGCACCCTACCACTGAGTCAACCTTCCTTAAAGTTGGTCCTGTGATATCACCTCAAGGTTCAAACACCTCCTCACTGCCCAGGCCCAGAAGACAAAGTTGAAACCTGTTTGTTTACCGCAAGGCAGAAATCATCTCTGCCTGTGTATGTCTCCAATCTCACATCCCATCATTTCCACCACGAGACATTTGCTCCAAATACCCCAGTGAACCCAAACACACAGCTGCCTCCAGACTTGGCTTATAACATCCCTCCATCCACAATGCCCCCCAAGCCTCTCTACAGCCTCCCTCCCTACCTTTAGAGATTTGGAGGGCCCCTCAGCCCTCCCTGGGTGAAATCACCCCTCTCCTGTGGGTCTGAGGCTGCACTGCCCTCCCCTGGCACCAGCCTCTCCCTGCTCCGTCCTCCATAACCTATGCTGCTCGTTGTGGCTAATCGTTCCATGTGTGGCATCTCTCCCTCTTGAAGTGGCACCCTTCAGGACAGGTACCATGCCCCACACATAATTATCCTCCCTGGGGGCCTTGCCCAATGCTTACAAACAGTAGGTCCTGAAAAGACAGGTTTTGAAAGACACAATTTATTAGCACAAATAAAATAGCCTGTAAGCTTTAAAAAATGATGCAAACTCATTCACTTCATAGAATTCTGTAAAGAGTTTGTACCTGTGGATTTTTGTAAGTCACTATGGAGTGGAATTGGGTTCCCCTTCGCTGCCGGTCCGAGGAGGCGCTGACAGGGAGGAAATGTCTGACGACGTCTGAGGAGGAGGTGCCTTGGCACTAGGAGTGAGCGCTCTCTCTCTGGCACCTCTGACGTCCAGCTTATGGCTTCTCGTCCGCAGGGTCTCCATGGTGACACTCCTATGAGGTCCCTGAACCTCCCAGCACGTGGTGGGAGCTCAGTCCGTGCTCAGGAAGGCAGGCAGCAGACCGGCTTTCTCTAACTGGGGTGAAGCTAATTAAATTCTGTGTTCTAATGAGAATGCATATGTATTTGGGTTTCTAAAGCTATTCAGCAAGGCTGGAAAACACTCTTTTTCTTTTGGGCACAGTGGATTTGTTCCTTCTCTGATTCACTCAGCCGATCACTAGTGGCCAGATTCAAAGCCCAGTGTCCACAGCTCCCTCTGCTCAGACCCTGGGATCCAGCCCTTTTGCAGTGGAAAAGCAAAATGTCCTTTGGCTCTGGCCTTCCCCTTCACCTGTCACCAGGACTCATGGCCTCACAGGGCAAGCTGAAAACAGAACCAGAGGACAACTCAGCTTTCATCTTTGAGGAGACGGCAAGGCCATGAGCACGCTCCACAGCTTCCAACCCAGGGACTCCCAAGCCTCCCGGCCACCGGGCATCAGAGCCCAGACCAGAGCACATGCTTCTCATCGTGAGCAGCAGCAGCCTACCTGCCAGAGGGAACGAGGGACATGCCAAGGAAGCAAAAGGAGAAGGGAAGAAAACCACCAAAGAAAAGGCTGCTGTTGAAAACAAATACTTCACGAGGTGACTTCAGAAGTCTGTGGCCGAGGTGGCTCTCACAGGCACTTGCAAGAATCTTCAGATGGCCCAGAATTGTGACCTTAAGTGGGAGATGTGCATATGCATGAAAGTTCCCACTGGGCTCCCTCCTCCAAACGACCCTCTGCTCTGGGTGCGAAACTTTCAGATTGCCTCTCGCATGAGTTAGCTAGGGCTGCCCTGACGGGGTAGCACAGACTGGGTGGCTTCAACAATAGGAATGTATCATCTCACAGCTTTAGAGGCTAGAAGTCAATGATCAAGGTGTCAGCAGGGATGGTTCCTTCCGAGGCCATGAGGGAGAATCCATTCAGGCCTCTCTCCCAGCTCCCGGTGCGCTACCAGTGACCTTCGGCATTGCTTGGCTTGTAAAGGCATCTCCCCATCTCTGCCTTCATCTTCCCAGGACGTTAACTCTTTGTGCATATCTATTTCCAAATGGCCCCCTTTTTACCAGTCATATTGGATTAGGACCTAAAGACCTCCTTTTAACTTGGTTACCTCCTCTGTAAAGATCCTGTCTCTAAAAAATGTCACATTCTGAGGTACTGGGGATTAAGTCTCCACCATACGGATTTCGGGGTACACGTTTCAACCCTATGCGTCCAGCACAGCACTAGCCCTGGGAAGAGAGAGATAAGTAAAACGTGGCACAGGGAGTGAAGCCGCTTGCCACCCAGTGGGGAAGCTCACGGCTGCATCCACCTCTGTGAGCACAGTTGTAACCATGTAAAACAGACAAGAGACAGTGCAGGTCCAGATGCCCAGGACCCCAATCCACCAGTGCCCACCAGAGGAACGCCTTTTACAACAGGTAAACAGGTGAGGTTAGGGGAACATTTTCAGATCCTGCAGGCTGAAAATTTAGGAAATAACATCTAGGAGGTGTGTAAACCATAGTTTCCAACAGCACAGAGGAAGGAGGTCCTCAGGTGACCAAATTTCTGTAACGTAGTGTGAGAGAGGCCGTGTGCAGGATGGAGCGTGGATGAGACAAGCACTTCTGCTCCAGGAGGAGGCATGCTGCTGGGGAAAGCCGGGGGCAAATTTCTGTAACGTAGTGTGAGAGAGGCCGTGTGCAGGATGGAGCGTGGATGAGACAAGCCCTTCTGCTCCGGGAGGAGGCATGCTGCTGGGGAAAGCCGGGGTCTGTGCCGGAGCCATCCCCTGGGGAAGAGCAGGAGTGAGGCAGGGGGGACAGGATGAAGACACCCCAGGCAGAAGAAGCAGCCAGACACTGCAGAGTGACAGGTCCCGGGCATGTTTCCGAGAACCTCGATTTTGCACATTGTTTCAGACGGTTTCTTGTCACCGAGTTGGTGTACGCGGGAAGTGAAAGTGCAAAATGCGGTGGTTTCAAAAATAGGCTGTTATGCATCGAAAAAGTACTGAAAACTCCTTGCTAGGCTACCAGGCAGTTTTAAATGTTAAAGAAAAAAAAAAGTAAAATCATGTAACTTTTGGTCATTTCAAAGAAATCCCAAGAGCATTGAAAAGTGAGTTTATTTTTACTAATATATTTTGGAATTTTCTGCCATA
>NW_007727254.1:72304-73646 GCF_000696425.1 Galeopterus variegatus
CTCTCTTCATCCTTTCCCTTTTCTTCCCTGTGAGTGGATATGGCGGGATTTCTTGAGATGTCACCTGGGCTCTTGTCTCTCTCTGAGGTCTTCTCGCAGGTTAGCAGCAGGATCATCCCTGTTCCCTGCCTCAGCCAAAGTCAACTTAGCAGAGAGCAGAGAAAGTGGACGTCTTTGGCCTCAGCTGCACAGAGGTCTCCCAAGTGGGACAGTGGGCAATGCAGAGGGACGCAGGGTTCTAGGAAGGACCTGTGCCCCAAAGTGTTCCCCATCCCCACTTTGTGCAGTTTGGGGGATCACTGAGCAGAAGGATTCCTTCTGAGACCTCAAGGCAAAGGCCAGAGTGAAAGCAAAATCCTAAAGTTCCTCAGGAGAAACAGGCAGAGCAAATACCTATTTGGTGATTCAGAATCAACAGGCCAGACCCAATTTCACATGGATTCCCTGCAGGACAGGTGGGAGCCCCCAAGAACTTCCCAGGAGCTCCAAGAGGGTGGCTGTGGCCCAGAGAGTAGGCTTGAAGCAGAGTTAGAGTGGGGCAAAAACAAGACACAACACAGTGACCAGCAGGGCCTGACAACTGAAGAGTAGAGGAGAAATCTCAAGACCCCAAGTGGACAGAAGCCAGCCCTGCGATCAGGTGGCCAGCCCAGTCCCCAAGAGTAACTTTCCTCTACCCATGCAGAACAGGAGCTTGGGAAATAAGATGATGTTAAAGAAAAGCCAAGATGCATTTCTTGCACCCCTGGCTTCTGGGTCTGAGATGTATGCCTGCCCCCAAGACACAGTGATACACAAGGGAAAATGTTCAAAAACTTCATGGAAAATACACACTATGAAAAAAAAACTATGCATTGATTGCAAACATTTTTTGCACCAAAATAAACTGTACTAACTGGTTATAACATGTCTGCACAGGATCTAGTCTGAGGCACTCAGAAGGATGAGACACAGTTTGAAAAGAGCCCCTATCAGAGCAACATGAATTCTGCTAAAAGTGAAGCAAAAACAAACACCAAATTTATGGTGAAGCTTGGGTGGAAGAATGGTAAAATTGCGGATGCTTTACAAAAAGTTTATGGGGACAATGCCCCAAAGAAACCAGCAGTTTACAAAGATAACTTGTTTTAAGAAGAGACAAGATGATGGTGAAGAGAAAGCCTGCAGTGGCAAACTATACACATCAATTTGCAAGGAAAAAAATTAATCTTGTTCATGCCTGATTGAAAAGGACCAACGATTAATAGCAGAAAAACGGCCCACACTATAGACATCTATCTCAATGGATCAGCTTACACAATTCTGACTGAAAAACTACAATTAAGCAAACTTTCTGCTTGGC
>NW_007727254.1:74424-76894 GCF_000696425.1 Galeopterus variegatus
TTTCCTAATCTTAAAAAACATTTAAAGGGCACCCATTTTTCTTCAGTTAATCATGTAAAAAAGACTGCATTGACATGGTTAAATTCCCAGGACCCCTAGTTCTTCCGGGGATGGACTGACTAAATGGCTGGTATCATTGCTTACGAAAGTGTCTTGAACTTGATGGAGCTTATGTTGAAAAATAAAGTTCATATTTTTTATTTGTATCTTTTAATTTCACTTTTTCACAAACTTTTTGAACTCCCCTCATGTAGTAACTCAGCCTGGCTCTAACCAAAAAGTTCAAGAAAGCGGTGGTAGGCAGCAAGGGAGTCAAAGATTTGAAAGCAACGCAAACAAAAGCAACAGGTAAAGAAGGGGTATGGGGGTGGTCCTGCCATCTTTCCCCATGACAAATCCTGAGCATCAGGGATTTGGGGCCCTCCTATGTCACCAGTTCTTCCTGCTCCATCTCAACATCGTGTTGTTTGAAAAAAAAAAAAAAAGCTTCATAAGGTGACAGCTTTGGCCCTGGGTGCATTTGGGTGTTAAGGAGAGTACTAGGTGGTGATCATTTTGGAAGGGACAATATTGGACTTTCAACCTGGGTCAGTAAGTTGCTCACAGGAGTAGAGAAAGCATTAGTCCCACCAAAGGTCCCACATGCCTCGGGCTGTCCCTTCTCATCTGGGAATCCAAGTCTGGTCTCTTGGCAATGGGTGCAGGGGCAGCAGGGCAGCCACGCAGGGGAGGGGAGGCCTCCTGGTAACCATCCCTATGCCAGCAAGAGGGAAATGCCAGCCTCCTGGCCCACAGCTCCCTCCAGCCCCAGCCCCACTGTACCTACATCAGCCACCTTCTGACTGACCCGGAGGTAAAGGACAAAGAAGCCATCGAGGTCTCAGCTCCAGCATCCCTGAATCTCTGACCCAGTCCTGGACTTCCAACTTTAAAACTTCTTGTGGTTAGAAAAGTAAACCCCACTTCTTTTAAACCTCTGCTATTGGGATTGTCCGTTATTTGCTGCCTAAGCAAGCCACGCTTTCTGCTCCTGTCTGGAGGTGGGGCACGTGGACGGGACCTTGGAGAGGCCAGCATCTCTCACCTTTTTTCCAGCCCACAGCTCCTGGCTCTTTGTGGGACTGTATGGATGGCATCTGGCTTTGTAAAACCTCAGTCAGGCAGACCTTCTGTCAAAAGGCCAGAGTCAGGAAAGCGCTCTCTGAGGCCACAGATTGACTCTGCCAACTGATCCCTCTTGGGTTCTGTTTCCTAAATTGCCCCCTTAATTCAGGTCATCTGATTATCGCCAGCCTCTAGGCTAAGCCCTTGACCTTTAGGAGCTCACTTTTTTTTTTTGCAAAAAAACTGAATCCTGCAAAATATTTCTTATTTATGAGAACATATGCACGCTGGTTCTATTTGGGTCCCCAGGACTCTAAAATTCTTGTGCCTTCTTAACCACAGCACACATGCAAAAAAACTGAATCCTGCAAAATATTTCTTATTTATGAGAACATATGCACACTGGTTCTATTTGGGTCCCCAGGACTCTAAAATTCTTGTGCCTTCTTAACCACAGCACACATGCTCAAAAGGACTAGAGTTGCCAAGAAATCATTTCTAAATTGGGGATCCAACAAATACAGGTAACAGAGGATGGCCTATGTCCAACAAGCTTCATTCAAAGTCACCCTGCATTAAAGGAGATCTGTTTGAACATGGACTGTCATGAGCGAACATTGTTACAATGTGGAGCTAAATGCAAACCCCCGCAGAAATCAGAAACCCCTCTCCTGATGCCTCATTATCATTCCAAGGCAGGATGAAGCAAAAGATGGAAAAATCTATTCCATCTTCTTATTCTTGGAGGGGAAAACACAATTCTCTAGATAAGAGCATGGCCTAATAAACGGAGAGCAAAATATTGTGTTTTCTGATGTCTGGAAATTATTTTCATTGCCACATTTCTAAGGAACACTGACGTCCAGATCGGGCTGACCCGAGTGACCAGCAACACACTCAGACCAACAGGAAGGAGGAGAACCTGGACTATGGGTGGAATATGCTCGACCTCAGCTTGTCACATGAGCAGGTGACAGAGAGAAGACGCCTGGTGGTACTTCAGGAATATTGCAGGACGTGGCCCTGGTACTGAGACCAAAGTTAAACATTCATCAGAACATCTAGAGCCAACTTCACAGGGCACAGATAAGGTGAGCTGCTTTCGCCCACGTGTGACTCTGCAAGCAGAGGGCCCCGGAAGCTGCAGGTCTTTCATATTGGCACATGTCCCTCAATCTGGGCTCTCCCGCTGTACTGAGTAATAACTCATCCAAAATTCACCCCATGGGAACTCAGCGTGGATACCTCTCTCACTGTGAGGCTGGACACAGCCCTTCAGGGCATCTCCCAAACAGCATCGATGCTGCAAATTATGCAGGTTCATAAGAAATGGAGATTTAAGTGAAGGGTCCACCCCCCCCCCCCC
>NW_007727254.1:77332-79175 GCF_000696425.1 Galeopterus variegatus
GGTCCCCCCCCCCCCCCCGGCCTGGGAGAAAGCACAAGCCCACGCAGGAGTATATGTGGGCAGGAGGCAATGGCAGAAGAGCAGAGAGCTTTTTAAAACCACGCTGACTGCTGCTCCCCACTTGGCTATGGCACCAGAAGCTCTTGCCAAATAATTTGGCTCACAAATACTCATCATGGGAAAATATCTGAGCACTAAAAAGCAAACAAACAAAAAACAATAAAAAGCCAAGACCTCAAATGACTGGAGAAAACGACGTGTGTTCACAAGCCAGCAAACGAGTGTGCAGGTTCCAAGTATCACAGGAAATACAACTTGGCCAATCATTATTTCTGAAATGGTCTCGTGAAAGATCTCAAATGCACTGTGTGGTGGGCACGTGGCTGCTAGGCTTCCAATTTTGTGACCTTCAAGAACATACAGATGAGCGAAAAGCTTCACAGATTTTTAAGGGAATTGTAGGCAAGGCCCAGGATCAATGCAGTGGTAAATTTTTACCCAGATAATAACAGACTTTGTCAAGCAACATGGATACCTCTAAATTCACATCTTCTAAGGACATCAAGAGAAGGGAGTTTGAGCCTGTTTTCACAGGGAAACCACCAGCAAGTTCTATGGTGTCACTCACCAAAGTTGACTAAATAATGGTTTCAAGCCCTTTGTCTAAAATACCTGGGATTTATATAGCTTCCATCTCCCTTTAAATGACCCCCAAAAGTCTTCGGACTTCATCTCCTTTGCAATTTCCCCCCATCATGGGGTTAGGCCTGTAACACATTCACATAGGCCACCATGGCTACAAGTTAATGGCCCAGCCTCCAGCCTCCATCTACCCTCAAGGATAAGAAAGCTTTGCTTCAGGACCTCTGTCAGGTCTTTCCTCATTGGTGTATGCTGTGAAACCACCCTCCCAAGGCCACCACTCCATGAAGGTCATCTCCTCCAAAGCTCTCAGGTCTGAGCAGGAAATCTCTTCCTCTAGAACACCTAGCTTTGGCTCCCTGACTGCCTCAATTTCACCAATCAAAATTACAACCCTGCTTGCTGTGTAATTGTGTGATTTGCAAAGAACTGCGAAAAATACACCGTTTCTTCTTAAAGTTTGTATTAATACAAAATTAATTAATTAATTAAAAACATTCCACATTGCAATCATGCTACCGTGCAATTATTCTGAGTATAGATGAGTTTCCTATGACTGCTGTAACAGATTACCACAAACTTAGTGGCTTCAAACAACACCAATTTATTCTTTACAGTTCTGAAGGCCGCAAGTCCAAAGTCTTGCAGGGCTGAAATCAAGATGTTGGCAGGATTGGTTCCTTCTGGAGGCTCGAGAGAAGGATCTGTTTCTTTCCTCTTTCAGCTTCTAGAGGCTGCCAGCATTCCTGGGCTTGTAGCCGCATCACTCCAATTTTTACTTCTGTCATCTCATTACCTTCTTACTCTGACTACCTGCCTCCCTCTTATACAGACTCTTGTGACTACATCAGGCCAANCATGGCTACAAGTTAATGGCCCAGCCTCCAGCCTCCATCTACCCTCAAGGATAAGAAAGCTTTGCTTCAGGACCTCTGTCAGGTCTTTCCTCATTGGTGTATGCTGTGAAACCACCCTCCCAAGGCCACCACTCCATGAAGGTCATCTCCTCCAAAGCTCTCAGGTCCGAGCAGGAAATCTCTTCCTCTAGAACACCTAGCATTGGCTTCCTGACGGCCTCAATTTTACCAATCAAAATTACAACCCTGGGGCCGGCCCGGTGGCGCATTGCTACAGTGCGCTGCTTGGGAAGCGCGGCGGCGCTCCCGCCGAGGGTTTGGATTCCACATACAGACCGGTTCCC
>NW_007727254.1:80144-82332 GCF_000696425.1 Galeopterus variegatus
GTCCCGTGGCTGGTCCCGGTCGGGTAGGGGGGCGACACTGAGGGTTGCGATCCGTTGCCAGACACGGAAAAAGACAAAAAAAAAAAAAATTACAACCCTGCTTGCTGTGTAATTGTGTGATTTGCAAAGAACTGTGAAAAATACACCGTTTCTTCTTAAAGTTTGTATTAATACAAAATTAATTAATTAATTAAAAACATTCCACATTGCAATCATGCTACCGTGCAATTATTCTGAGTATAGATGAGTTTCCTATGACTGCTGTAATGGATTACCACAAACTTAGTGGCTTCAAACAACGCCAATTTATTCTTTACAGTTCTGAAGGCCGCAAGTCCAAAGTCTTGCAGGGCTGAAATCAAGATGTTGGCAGGATTGGTTCCTTTTGGAGGCTCGAGAGAAGGATCTGTTTCTTTCCTCTTTCAGCTTCTAGAGGCTGCCAGCATTCCTGGGCTTGTAGCCACATCACTCCGATTTTTACTTCTGTCATCTCATTGCCTTCTTACTCTGACTACCTGCCTCCCTCTTATACAGACTCTTGTGACTACATCAGGCCAATGCAGAACAATCTCTCCACCTCAAGATCTTTATTTTAATCACTCAGCCTAGAACACAGTGTGTCTTTCCAGCTAGGGTCTTGTGCAGCTGATTCTGTCTTTACACTCCAGGATCTAGCACAGTGCCCAAAACGTTGTTCAGTGAATGAATGAAGAAATGAACGAAAGAGTGAATGAGCAAATACAGTTCTATTACCTCTTCCAGGCAGCCTTTTAACTCCTATGTGTGTATGTATGTGTTCATTCATTCATTCAGTTCCTCCCTTTTGCTCCCTCTTCCCAGTTCCTACTTCTTCCTCACATGCCCGTGAGAGCATCCAGCACATTCATTTGTCACTGATTGTCTCAAGCCTGTCTCTGGCTGCAGTGCTCTCCTTTTGGTTCAAAGTAAACGTCCACATTCCCTTCTCCTCCCAGCCCTCTCGAGTCAGAGGCTGAGCCATTGATCTGTGAAAGACATTACAATGGAAAGTCTTTACTGGAAGGGCACTCGTCCTGGTTTCCTCTGCCCTTCGTTGTCCTGAGCTCTCTGACAACTCTAAGCTTTAGAATACCCATAGGCATGCAACCGTCCTTGTGCATAGACAGGCAGACAAGCTCTGTCCTGTGGCTATTCCCAACTTCGCATCTACTCGTTAATTCATTTCACATTTCTACTAGCCTATCTGTTATTAATTCTCCTCTAGACTGGTTGTAGCATCTTACTGGTTCCCCCACTATTTAATGAATAAAATAACATTTCTGGCATGTGTTCATTTTACATTTGTATAAAGTCATAAATTTACCTTTAAAAAATAACCCTTTTGCAGATTTCTGGAGAGAGGCAGCTGCATCAACAAACACAGCTGAGGGGCGGATCGAATGCACCCTGGGCCTTTCCTCTCTTCCATCCCCTTCCCGCAGATGGCAGCCGGATGAGACACAATGCAGAAGGAACAGTGGAGAAGCGTGCCCAGTCGGGGGAGGTGAAGCCCATGCCTGGGTGTCCCCCTACAGTGGCCGGGGCCCCTGCCCATCCTCATCTGTTCATTTGCTGGTTGGCTGGCCTCTTCCCCCGCTCACGCACTCAACTAGGGATGACTGGAAGAGGCTCCGGCTTCCCCCTAGCCACTCCCAGCTCTCTCCCAACCCTACCAGTTCTTCAGGGCCGGCTGCTGCCACCTTCTCAACCTTGTCTTCCATGTCTGCACCAGCCCAGCTTCCTGACCCTGCCCCCACCTGAACAGCCACCAGACGGAGACATTCTGGAGCTGTCACTGCCCCCCTTAATCCAAAGATCTGCCCACTAGTCCTTGCACAGAAAGGGAAAGTCTGCTTCTGAACAGGAGAAGAGCTTAAGCCAGAGGCGTACACCCTGGCCAGGTGACTGTGGACTAAAGAAGCCAGATTTCGGCCAATCAGAGCAAAAGGCAGGTGGGCAAGCACCTGCAGGGGAAGAAAGATTTCTTTTCTCACCCCTCGCTAGGTTCACGGCTGAGGCCCCTATCACAAAAGACAGACTAACTAGAAACATACAAATTTATTTAGTACAAAGGTACTTCAAAAAGTTCATGGCAAGATTCTTACTATCTTTTAATTCTACTTTTTCCGTAAACTTTTTGAAGTACCCTTGTATAAGTTTTATGTGACAC
>NW_007727254.1:82950-84219 GCF_000696425.1 Galeopterus variegatus
TTTTAATTCTACTTTTTCCGTAAACTTTTTGAAGTACCCTTGTATAAGTTTTATGTGACACGGGAGAAATGAAGACTCAAAGAAACAGAAACCTGTGCATCTGCAGTCTAAGTCTGATGCAGAAGTGGACGGTCGTGGAGAAGTAGGATTGTACAGAAGGGGTATGATGTCATGGTAATAAACTAGGGGGAACTTAGCAAGGCCTGCTCAGATTCTTCTCTGCTTCTCTTTCCTCTGAGTATAGGGTGGGCACCTCTCATATGAAGGTCTTATGACCTGCTTCAGGGGAAGGTCTGCTAGGTTTTAGGCCTGCTTCAGGGAAAAAGGGTAAGGGGAAGGTGAGGATGGACTTCCTACTTCTGCTGTTTTCTCGAATGCCAACGTGCCATAGTTTGGAGTAGCCTATCCTGAGCCCCACCACAGCCTCACAGGTTTGGACTTTGCCCAGGACGCTGTGAGCCTTGCAGCACTCTGCCAGATGCTTCCAGCTGCAGAAGTTGGTCACAAGGCGTTGATTAGAAATGCCACCCCAGATGAGCTTGCTGCCCCACACAGACCCAGCCTCTGCAGGTCTCACTACTGCCAACTTTGGGTTTATGTGATGTTCTCTTGCTTCAGATCTCAGGCCCTAGTGCCCTCACCTATACAGGGCCCTCAGTGGCTCTTCCAGCCCCAAAACTACTCAAGTCAGAAGAACAAAATGCTCTACCTCTATTCTCTGTGGGAGAATGGTCCAGAAAGAACCACAGGTGCTGGTCTTGGCTGTGGAGTTCCTGTGCAACAATGTGTTTAGGTGACTAACTCTTCCCCTCACCAGCCCTTAGATGCTGCAGGCAGGACTGGCACCTGTCATTTATGCACTCATTGGCTCAGTCTGGATATGGGACAGCAGAAACCCACAGAAAGCTTTCATGCTCGCAGCTCATCGCCTAGACCAGGAGACAAACACTAACCAAACAGCAGCACAAATACATTTTACATTGCAATTGGGATCACTGGGTGTCAGGGAAGGCTGCCCTGAAGAGGACTACATGGGCTTAGCGGACAATTCAGGCTTTCACCATTAAGTATGATGCTGCTGTAGGAATTTTGCAATTGCTTTTTATCATCCAGGGGAAGTTTCTTAGTGTTCTTAGTTTGCTGAGAGTTTTTATGATAAATAGGAGTTGAATTTTTTTAGATGCTTTTTTGCATTTTGCATCCACTGAAAAGATTTTATCATTTTAATCCCTCATTCTGTTAATATAGTGAATTACATTAATTGAATTT
>NW_007727254.1:85122-87425 GCF_000696425.1 Galeopterus variegatus
GAGTTGAATTTTTTTAGATGCTTTTTTGCATTTTGCATCCACTGAAAAGATTTTATCATTTTAATCCCTCATTCTGTTAATATAGTGAATTACATTAATTGAATTTTTACTTCCTAGCCACTTTGCATTCCTGGGATAAACCCATCTTAATCTAGATGTATATCCTTTGTCTAATATTGATGGAATTGGAGACAGGACCCCATACAAAAGTTAATTCTGCCCATAATTCTCAATCCTCATTTAAAAAAAATCACTATCACCTAAGGCTGGATGAAAACATAGTATATATTAGAGGGGATCATGGTAACTGCTGGAGACACGGGTGAATTTATAAATGTCCTGCCCTGAGGTAGCCAGTGGGCTGCATGGTGAGACAGGTTTAGGTGTAAACCAAGCTTTGAATGACAGCAGGGGAAATCACTTTTAATGGATGTTGTGGGGTGACAGGCACAGAAAAGTCTGGGAAACAGTGAGCAAACCAGCATGGGTGGGCAGGAGAATGGCTGTCCATGGACGATCCCGAATGCCTGGCTATGATGTTCGAACTTTATCTTCCTGGTCAGCAGGGGACCGTGAACATAGGAAAGTGCTCACAATGCAAAGGCAAGTGAAGAAAGCACAATGCAAAACTGCACGTGCAGAATGACTCCAATTTTAATAAATGTGGGAGATGAGAGACGGTCGTATTAGTTTGCTGGGGCTGACATAACAAAATGCCACAGATTGGGTGGCTAAAACAACATAAATTTAATTTTCACAATTCTAGATGCTAAAAGTCCAAGATCAAGGTGTTGGCAGGATTGGTTTCTTCTGAGGCCTCTCTCCTTGGCTTGCAGACGGCCACCCGCCTGCTGCCTCTTCACGTGGTAGTCCCTCTAGGCACGAGCACCACTGGTGTTTCCTTTCTGTGTCCAAATTTCCCCTTTTTATAGGGACACCAGTCAGATTAGATTAGGGCCCACCCAAACAGCTTCATTTTAACTGAATTGCCTCTTTAAAGGCCCTGTCTCCAAGTACAGTCACATTTTGAGGTACTGGGATCAGGACTTCAATATATGAATTTTAGGGGGACACAATTCAGCCCATAACAGATATGAATAGTGTTTTCTCTGATTGAAGAGATTATCATTTTTACATTTTTCTTTAACCTTTTCTATATTTTTATCCAACTTTTTCCCCAATGAACATATATTACTATAAAATTGATTTCAAAAGAAAACATAGAGCACCATGAAGGTTATTTGTGCATAAAGCACATGTTAGTTATCTGAAGAGTGCAGGCCAGAGCCCAGAGAGGGGCTCACCACTGGCCCTGTGTCCAGTCCGCTGCCCCGGGCAACTCCTGGCATCACCAGTGCCAATAACCGAGGAGGCAAGTAGTAAAACAGAACGGTAGCACCTCCCAAGTAATGTGATCAGTCCCATGCAGAATCTGAAGGTGATCAGGTGAAACCCATTGCTCCTGTCCCGGGAGGTTGAGGACTGAGGCCTTCTGGTCATCATCTGTCTTTATGCCATCTCTCTTTACTGCTGCCCTTTCCCTGCTGGCCCTCGTCCACCAGAGCTTGAGTGCCAGAGCCTCAGCCTGTGGGGCACTGGACTGAGCAGCCTTGGAGCCCTCCCCTTTCCTCAGGGTAAATCCAAGTGCAGCTTCTGAAGGCTGAGTTGGGTGTGACTTTGCTTTGATGCATGACACCTGAGAGGCACCTGTGCAAAGGCGCATGGCTGGAGAGGAAAATCACCAGCCTCCCTGGCCAGAGGACACACAGGCCATGTTTGCACTTTGGTTTCCAAGTGGATCAAAAGGATTTCCAAGTTTTCCAACTCAAAAGTTAATTGGAAGGTCTTGTCTATAACAAAGTGTCAGACATCGAGGAGAGTTGGGTTCACGGTCTGGTTAAGATTGAGTTCCCCCGCCCCGCCCATTTATATTGTAAAAACATTTTAACAAGAAAAGGAAAACCTTCCATACTCTCACCCTCTCAAGCAAGAGTCTTCTTTTTTCTTTTTCCTCTGTTTTTTATTTTTTCCCCCCTGAATTTCCTCATATTCTCTGTGCGTTTGCCTGTGCACTAAGGGATTTAAACAATAGATTAGGAAAACAGAAGAGAAGGCTTTGAGGACACCCTTTGTTAATAGAACATGATTTTGCAGCCTTCCCTTCCCCCAACACACGCACGTACACACCGGGTATTTTGTTAATGTTAACCAAAGAGCAAAACAACAGGGCCTTGACCTTAACTCAGAAAGGGCCTCCAGCTATAAGGAAAACGGCTGGGGCTGGGGCGGGGGCGGGTGGGCGG
>NW_007727254.1:88153-103291 GCF_000696425.1 Galeopterus variegatus
GGCGGGGGCGGGTGGGCGGAGAGGGGGGGTGGTATAAGCCACCAGAGCCCTTATTGAGAGCAATTTGGCAACAGGTATTATATTTAAAGCCTGAACATTTTCATATCCTGTGACAGTAATTCAGCTTTTAGTTATGTCTCATAAGGAAATAGGGATGTGGAAAAGACTTAGGATCCCAAATGTTTCACCCAGCCTTGTTTGCAGTAGTATGCAATTGGAAGCAATTTTCACATCTAACTGTAAAGGAATAATTAAATAAACGTGCCACACCATGAACAGACTGCATTCCTCACACACACACTCATGCAGCTCCCTCTCCGGGCAGGAAGGGTTTTCTCTGCACCCCTCACACCCCCGCACCCCACAGGAAAAGCCACGAGACCTGCGGGAACTCGGCGCTCCAGGTGCATTCCCAGCCTGCGGCACAGAGCGCGGAATAGGCGGCAGAGGGTTCCCACTCAGCTGGGCCTCGCCATGGCTGGGTAGCCTCGGCAGCTCTTCCACCTCCGCCCCTGGAAAGTGGGGTTGACATTCTGAGGGCTCTCAGGGGAGTGACACTGTGCCCAACATGTGGTGGCTAGCATTTGCCCAGGGTGGCCTAGCCAGCACATTGCAGAGCCAGGATTGAAAACATTGAGACCAGCCAGTTCCAGAAGAATTCATTTTTCTTCCCTCATGCACACCACGCTGCCTCTTTTTAGATTATCGTCCAAAAAGCCCCGGGGAGGCGGCAGCAGCATGAGCCACAGACAGGTGGCCGAGAAGTGGGGGCCCAGTTTAGGGATCTGAACATGGTCTTTGCCCTTGGGACACAAGGAGTCCAGCCAAGAGGCCACAGACATCAGCAGCTTTCACAGGGAGGCCCCAAGTCCTGAAATTGGGGTGCTGGAGGGGGATCCAAAGAAAACAGTCATGGGTTTGGAAGGAGATGGTGTACTGCGTCCAGGCCAGCTGCTGTAGGGACGTGGACTGAACTCACGTGCAGGGAGGGGCATTTTGTTCCACTTGGCCATGACCGGCATGTTTTTACAGTTGGGGAGGCAGGAGGTGACTTTCCAGCCTGTAGTGGACAGAAAGCGCGCTTGTGCCACCTGGCAGAAGAGGGCTCCTGCCCACCCTTCAGGAGGAGCTGCCGGCGGGCGATGCCGGCCCTGTTGGGAGGAGACAGTGTCAGCGGCTCTCCCCGCCAGGCTGAGGCCCTCGGCTCTCGGCTACAGCCAATTCCTCACCTCCCCTCGCCCTGAAGTCGTTGCCTTCACAGACCGTCCATCTTTGGTCTTTTGATAGCCGACCTTCCTTTCATGTTCCACCAGCGAGGGGCATCTCTCCAGGGGATGCCTGGGGGTCATGATCTATTTAGAAGCAGAAAGGCAGCTCTGGGACAAAATGAACATCAGTTTCATGTGTGAGCAGGTCTTCCGATCCATTTGTCAACAGGAGTCTTCTAGGCCAGGCCACAGGGACACAACTGATAGGCTCGCCTTTCCTCCCGCCTTCCCTCCTTCCTTCCTCCTTCCTTCCTTCCTTTCTTTCCTCTTTCCTTCCTTCCCATCTTCTTTCTTTCCCTCCCTGTTTCCTCACTTCCTCCTTCCTTCCTTTCCTTCTTGGAGGATCCTGCAGATGCTCTGGGTGTCAGAGCAAAATACCTCAAAGATCCGTGCAGGGACATTGATCCCTACATCTCCATACAATCTTACCCAAGGTACAGTCACCCTCCCTGGGATGAAGAACAGAAAGGGATGGAGGAAATCTTTATTAAGCACCTACTGAGCGCTCAGTAAACTCACAAGCCTGCGAGGCAGGTATGGTGCTTCCCGTCTTACAAATGAGGTTGAGTGTACAAGTCGAGAGAGAAATTGTCAGAGACAGGACTGGAACTAGAGGTTTCTGACTCCAGCACTCTGGCCTCTGCCAAGCATCAGTGAACCACAAAAATGTAATCCCCTGAGAGGCTGTTTCTGAAAACCAGTGAGTTGCCAAAAGGCCACAATAAATGGAACCCACACATATTCACACCTGGAATAGTAAGCAGCAGTGACAATGAATGACATACAACTCATGGCACTTTGCAGTATGGATGAATCCTGCCCGTGGTGAGGCCACTTGTAGCAGCTCACAAGAGCTGACTGTGAAATATTCTGGACTTTTGCAAGCTGGTTGTTAAATCATTGGAAACTTGGGATCAGACATAGTGGGAGTATTGAAATTGATAAATACTAAAATCAAGGCCTTGTTTTGTTTTTTAGTTTTGGTTTCTGGTTGTTGAGAGCTGATTGGCCAGCACACCACCAGATGGATCTTACAGATGCCGAGCAAAAATAACCACACAGAAAAGACCCCGTATACGGAGCTCAAGAATAGGAGAAGCTAAGGACGATGACGGAAGTCAGGGTAATGGTCACGGGGTGGGGTGGGCATCTGGGGAGCTGCTCGTCTTCTGTGTCTTGATCTCAGGGGGGGCGTTATATGGACATGTTCAGCTGTGGAAATCATTGGGCTTCATATTTATGACAGAACATTCTTCACAGACATAGCCTCAGAACATTTCCATGCATCTCAGTTTGGGGGTGGGAAAATGGGGACCCGCCACTCCCTTTTGGAGAAAAAAAAAAGAGATCACTGATTGAACCTTTAAAAGAGATCAGATGAGGCTCACAAGAGGGACTCCTGAAGAGCTCAAGATCAGGAGTCGGAGGCTCCATCCAGCTCTACACACTTGGGCAAGTTCCCTAATCACTCTTGGCCCCAACTTCCTCATCTGTTAAGTGGAGATAATAAAGCCTTCTTTTAGGATTGTTAAGGAGATTAGGTAAGTATCACACTGTCTAAAATATTGCAAATATCCAATAACGGGCTATTGCTTTTTATCAATATTATTATTACAATTCAGCCCCAGGGGTGGGTAAAAGAAAAGGAAAAGAGAAGCGGGAGAATGCACATCTGAGAAGACAGTCAGTGAGGGCGAGCACGCCCTTGCTGCACCATGTGTGCCTGCCTCTGTCCCCTGCCACGGCTGGCTGAGCCCCTGTCTAGCTCTGAAAATACTGAATCTGTGGTGGGTTAGAATGGCCCCAGATTACATAACCTCAGCCTGGAACCAGATTGATTCTGGGGCAGGCCTGGGGATATGGTCCATTCTAGATTCACATGGAGGACCCATTTACCCAGCTAAGCCCATAACAGGTTCCCTGTGTGGCTCTGAAGGAATCAAACCAATCATGGAAGGGCTGAAAATTCTGAAGAGGGCTTGAAAAAGTGCCTTACACCAAGAGAGATGTGTAGAGAAAACATAAATAATGAAACTGCAAAGTTTCCAATTTCCTCAGAGTATGTAATGATAGACGAGTGTGTTTCACACTTTGATCTCAACGTGATGTTCACCTGGTCTTTTAGAAAGTATGAATTGTACATTCTCAGGACTAAAGCAGACCCGGGAGACCATCTCATCCAGTGACCTCTAGAAGCTTAAATTCTCAGACAACTTCACTAGCCCAATGGGTGGCTGGTCAACGTGCCTGACACCCACATGCTTCCAGAAACAGGGAACCCGCTCCTTCATGAGGCAACCTGGGCATCTGTGCACAGCCCTGTGAAAACGTCATGGTAGCAAAGAGAAATTGGCCTGACTACAGGTCCCCACTGAGCCTGGGTCTGTGCCTCGGGGCCACCCAGTGACATCGGAAAGGCCTCTTTCGTGGAACATTCCCCATCAATGTGCAGACACCTCCAGCCTGCCCCATCTCCCATTTCCTAGGCTCAGCAATGCCTTTGGAGAGTATCACCTCTATTTCTTCCACAGGTAGCAAATTTCCCATCTCTTCATCTCCCTAGTCTTGCCTTCACATTTTTAACTATTTTAGAGCTACAAAACAAGGCCTAGCGAGCATTTTCCCCTCAAAGCCAATTTTTTCTTTAAAAATTCTTTAGAGATTTTTTTCACTAAATCCATAGCATCCAGATCTTTTCGCAGTCTGTCTCTGCCTATGCATCCAGCCACATCTTCTGACATTGCCCCAGACCCCCTCTGTCCTTCAGTGGTGTGGACTCTCCTCCACCCCAGCACCTGCTGATCCCTCTACTCCATCCCTGTCCCCAGAATCTCAGCTCAGACGTCACTTCTTCTCTATCGGGCCTGGCCAATGTCTCTCTGTGCCCCATCCCTCTCCTCTGCCAGTAGCTTTCCCCTCCATGGCACCTCAACGACTCTTTCTTCCATCCTATCCCACTGCCCTACAATCATTTCTTTGTATATCTCTCTCCCACTAGACAGTGAATTCTTGGATCAGAGACAACTNGCACCTGCTGATCCCTCTACTCCATCCCTGTCCCCAGAATCTCAGCTCAGACGTCACTTCTCACTTCTCTATCGGGCCTGGCCAATGTCTCTCTGTGCCCCATCCCTCTCCTCTGCCAGTAGCTTTCCCCTCCATGGCACCTCAAGGACTCTTTCTTCCATCCTATCCCACTGCCCTCCAATCATTTCTTTGTATATCTCTCTCCCACTAGACAGTGAATTCTTGGATCAGAGACAACTTCTTTTTCATCTTCCAGCACCTTCCATCCTTCTCACACCTATCACACCCACCAATTTTTACAGAATGACTTTTCCCCCTCCTATAACCCAAGTCTGCCAGGTGTGTGTTTGCCATGAATTAGCTGGTTGTGTTCCTTTAAGAACCGTCAAAAGTCAATTTCCTGATGTAAATCAGTTTGTGGAAATAGTAGCTATGTTAAGCAACATGTTCAGATGCTAATCTCACTTAAGCCTGGTACAGCAGAGTATTTCACAACACGGATTTTTAAGAAGAAAACTACAAGGGTTCCAATAACAAGATTTGCACCCAGAAGCTAGTCACGATTGTAAAAAAAATGAGTACACTTGGTGTGTGATAGATAGAGCATAGCCCCCTCAGTGATGCTTTTATGGTCTTTGGATCTCGATCACATTTGCAAAATTAATAACCTACCAGGCTGAAATTTGTCAGGTTAGTTAAATTGAGCAAATTTCTCATAATTAAAAATACAATGCCAGAGTTTGAGCTCATGGGAAGATGAAGGAGATGTACTTTTCCCTATTCCTCCCACTAATGACAACTAAAAACTCTGCACACGATATGTAAAATACACGAAAAGATTCTGAGAGGTGGAGAGAAGAAGGCACACAGGCCAGGGACCTCAGGGCCCCAGTAACAAAATGAGTACTTCCCTGAGATCCCTTTTCACCTCTATATCCCAGACTTGGAGCTGAAGCAGCTGGCAAACTGTGAGCCAATGGGCACACACAAAAACAGCCCCAAGGAAAGCCCGCTCTCCATAGCCAAAGGGCCAGGAAAAGACAGCCTAGCAAGACAGAAAACTGTCAAACAATAACCACCCTACTCCAGCCAAACACCATGGAAAAAAATTGTGACCCAGTAACTACCCATACCAGCAAAAGCCGGGTGGAAAGCCTAGACTTCCACTTTCACCAGGCTGTAAGGAGCTCCCCAAACCCCTGTAAGGGGGAGTCAGAGAAGGCTAAGTAGGGAGTGAGTACTTCCATCCCCCAAAAGCAGCAATAAGCACCCCCTGCCCTGACACGGTGCCATTGGAGACCACTTGGGGAGTCTGGATTTCCACCCAATTCACAGTAACAAGGCTTCCCTGCTAGGGTAGAATCAAAGGAGAGTGGAGAATAAAAATTATCACCACAGCCCAGCAGTAATAGGGCCACCACCCATCCCCCAGCCAGTGGTGTCAGCTGAGGCCACGTGGGGAGCAGTAATGAGTCACCCCATCCCTCTCAGCCAGGGAGGTATCAATAGATACAATACTGATATGACAGGGATGTTAGAATTATCTGGCAAAGGTTTTAAAGCAGCAAACATTGAAATACTCCAATGAGCAATTGCAACACATGAAACCAATAAAGAAAGAGAAACTCTCAGCAAATAATTTGAAAGTCTCCACAAAGAAAGAGAAGGTATTTTTAAACAAACCAAATTGAAATTGTACAACTGAAAAATAGAATAATTGAAATAAAAAGCTCAGTGGACGGGCTCAGCAGTAGAATGGAGAGAACAGGAAAAAAAATCAGTGAGTTGGAAGGTAGAACAATAAAAATAACTCAATCTTTGGATACGGAAAATGTGGTATATCTACACAATGGAATACTACTCAGCTATAAAAACGAATNAAATAAATAAATAAATAACTCAATCTGACCAACACAGAGAAAGTAGACTGAAAAACGTAATAATAAACAGAGCCACAGGGATCTGTGGGACTAAAACAAAAGATATATCTTTCATGTTATCTGAGTTCTGGAAGGAGAGGAGAGAGGGTACAGGGCTGACAAACTATCCAAGGAATAATGGCTAAACATTCCCCAAATTTGGCAAAACCTACAGATTCAGGAAGCTGATCAAGCCAAAAACAGGACCCAACCAAAAATATCCATACAAATATCTATCATGCCAACCTTCTGAAAATTAAAACGGTGAAAAAAATTCAAGCAGTAAGGGAGAAATGACACTTTATCCATAGGTAAAAATCAGTTCAGGGCATACTTCTCATCAGAAACCATGGAGTCTGGAAAGAAGTGGCGTAGTTTTCAAGCAAAAGGAAAGAACTGTCTACCCAGAATCCTATAACTAGCAAAAAATGTCAGAAATGAAGGGAAAAACACGGCATTCCCAAATGAGAGAAAACTAAGAGAATTTGTAGCAAGCAGACCTATGATAAAAGAATGGCTAAAGGAAGTTTTACAAGTGCAAAAGAAATGGCAAAAGAAGAAATCTTGGAAAATCAAGAAGGAAGAAAAAATTGCAAATATAAATATGGGTAAATAAAATACAAACATAAATATGGGTAAATACGTACATTCTTCTCTTGAATTTTCTAAATTACGATTGACATTTGAAGCAAAAATTATGGCACTGTCTGATGTGGTTCTAAATATGTAACAGAAATATTTAACATAATTATATTATAAATGGGGGTAGTAAAGGGACATAAAGCATTAGATAAGATTTCTACACTTCACTACAAACTGGAGAAACGTAGACTGTGATAATTTACGTGTCTATAATATAATACCTAGAGCAACCACTAAAATGCCATACAAAGAAATACACTCAAAAACTCTGTAACAAAACCAAAACTTGAACAATAAAAATGTCCAAATAACCCACAGAAAAGCAAGGAAGAAAAAAAGAAATACAAACAGAAAGTGCAAACAAAACAGTAAACCAAAATCAAAATTTTAGATTTAAGCCATAGCAAAAATTATATTAAGTGTAAATGGTTATCATATGCCAACTAAAATAAGAGATTGGCAGAGTGGGTTAAAAAACATGACCCAACCACATAATGCCTGCAGGAAACTCACTTAAAACATAACACTATAGGGCCGGCCCAGTGGCGCACTGGATAGTGCGCCGCTTGGGAAGCGCGGCGGCGCTCCCGCCCGAGGGTTCGGATCCCACATACAGACCGGTTCCCACTAACTGGCTGAGCGAGGCGCGGGAGCAACGCCGAGGGTTGCAATCCCGTTGCCGGTCCCCGGTCCGGTACGGGGGCAACACTGAGGGTTGCGATCCGTTGCCGGACACGGAAAAAGACAAAAAGACAAAAAAAAAAAAAAAAAAAAAAACATAACACTATATAGCCAGGTTGAAAATAAAAGAATGGAGATTTTATATATGTATATAAAATTGAGAGACAGGAAGATTGGCTATATTAATATCAGATAAAGTAGCCTTCAGAACAAATAAAATTATCAGAGACAGAGAGAGACATGGTATAATAACAAAAGGTTCAATCTGCCAAAAAGATTTAGCAGTTATGAATGTGTGTATAACAACAGAACTGCAAAATATGTGAAGCAAAGACTAATAGAACTGAAATAGACCAATCCAGAATTACAGTTTCAACACCCCGCCTCTCAACAGTTGATAGAACAACTAAGCAGAAAAATGGCAAGTGTATAGAAGAGTTGAACAGCACCACCGACCAACAAGATCAAATCAACATTTACAAATAATCCACCCAACAACCGCAGAATACACATTGTATACAGGACATATATCATGACAGACCATATCCTGAGCCATAAAACAAACTTTAACAAATTTAAAAGAATTGAAATAGTACAGTGTATTCTTCAGTCACAATGGAATCAAACTAGAAATCAATAAGGAAAATCTCAAAACACTTGGAAACTAAATAACACATTTCTAAATATTCCATAGATCAAATAGGGAGTCTCAAGGGATTTTTTAAAAAATACATTAACTGAATGAAAATAAAAATACAACATATCAAAAATCATGAGATACGGCTACAGCAGTGCTAAGGGGAAATTTTATAGCATTAAATGTGTGCATTCAAAGGAAGAAAAGTCTCAAATCAATTTAAGCTTCCATCTCAGGAACCTAGAAAAAAAGAACAAAATATTTTTCTTTCTTGAAAGAAATAGTATGTATAAGAGCAGAAATCAATGAAATTAAAATGGAAAAGTAGTAGAGAATTAATGAAACAAAGCTGGCTCTTTGAAAGATCCATAAAACTGACAAGCTTATAGCAATTCTGAAAAATAAAAGAGAGAAACAACACAAATTCCTAATATCAGAAATGAAAGAAAGGCCATCACTACAGATTTTTAGACATCAAAAGATTAATAAGAGTAAAATTACTAACAACTCCAGGTGCATAAATTTAGCAATTTACATGAAATGGACCAATTCATCAGAACACACAAATTACCACAACCAACCCAAAATGAAATACAACTATTAAGGAAATTGAATTCATAATTTAAAGACTCCCAAGAAAAGAAATCCCCAAGCCCAGATGGTTTTACTGGAGAAAAAACTTCATTAAGGAAGTTTTAATAACAATTTTGCATAATCTTTTCCAAAAATTTGAGGAAACACTTTCCAATTGATTCACAAATCTAATATTACCTTAGTACCAAAAACAGACAAATATGAAGGTACTTCAAAAAGTTTGGGAAAAACAGAATTGAACAACCATATGAATCTTTTCATGAACTTTTTGAAGTACCCTCAGACAGTACAGGTATTTTAAAAAGAAATCTATAAACCAGTATTACTCATGAATATAACAGATGCAAAAATTCTTAACAAAACATTTGCAAATATAATTTGTTAATATATAAAAGGAATTATACACCATGACTAAGTGGGGTTTATTCCAGGGGTTCAAGGTGTACTCAATATTTGAAAATTAATCAAGCTAATCTACAATATCACATGATTATGTCAATACATGCAGAAAAAGCATTTGATAAAACTGAAAACTCACTCATGATAAAAACTCAGAAAACTAGAAACAGTCTCCTCTTCTTCAGTTTAATAAAAAGTATCTACAAAAAAACCTACAGTAAACATCTACAAAAAACCAAAAACCAAAAACCCTACATCTCCAGCTACCATTATACTTAACGGTGAAAAACTGAACACTTTCAGATGCTAATACCAAGAACGAGACGACGTCTGCTCTCAATTCTCTTATTCAACATGGTACTGGAAGTCTCAGCCAGTGCTTTGCTGCAAGAAAATGAAATAAAAGGTCTACAAATCAGAAGGTAAGAAATACTTCCTGTTTGAGATGGCATGAGTGTCCAGGCAGAAAATCCCAGAAAAAATGTCATTTTATTATTTGTTTTCTTTTTGTCCCCTTTATTTCTTGTTCCCCTCTTTCTTTTCCCTGCTTTTGTGTGGGCTATTTGAACATTTTTTGGAATTTTGTTACTATTTAATAATAATATTTTTGAGAATATTGCTTTATATTCGTGTAATCGGTGCTTGCTCTAGGTATCGCTACGCACGTATGTAACTTATCACTGCCTACTGGATGTTTTACCACATCAAGTGAAGTGTGGAAGAGCCCTTTACCACCTCCACTTACTAAATATACTCATCTTAAAAGTATTCCCTACACATACATTGAGCATGACATCAAATGGTGTTGTAACGTTTGCTTCAACCATAAAACCATAAAATATAATTAAGGAAACTCATAAGAGGATGAATAGTCTTATAATGTTTATTTCTATTTCTATCCGTTTCATTATTCTTTCCTTTCTGAAGGTTCCAGCTTTTTAAAAAATTTTCTTTCTGTTTGGAGAGATGTCTCGGGCATTCTTAACATTGGCTATGCTAACAACAACCGTCTTAGCTTTCCTTCCTCTGCAAATGTTTTTATTTCTCTTTTCAACTGAGAAGGATAGTTTTACTGAATATATGATTTGGGGCTGACAGTTCTTTTCTTTCAGCACTTGACAAATGTTGTACCACTTCCTTCTGGCCTTCATGGTTTTAGATGAGAAATTCCCCATCACTCAAATTGGGCTTTCTTTATAGCTAATGCATCATTTCTCTCTGGCTATTTTTAAGATTTTTTTTTTCTTTGTCTTTAGTTTTCCCGAGTTAGACGATGATATGTCTTGACATGGACTTCTTTAGGTTTATCCTGTTTGGGGTTCTCTTAGCTTAATGAATCTGAACATTTATGTCTTTTGTGAAATTTAGGAAGTTTTCTACCATTATTTCTTCCAATATTTTCTCAGTCCCACTCTGACACTGGACTTCACTGCCACTGCCACTGTGGAAAGATGGGGTCACCCATTGATTCCAACTCGTGAATGGCTGGGACTTTGTTTTTGCAGTAGCAGGGCCCTGCAGGGGCCCTGGTCACAGAGCTGAGGCTGAGGGTCCCCACTAGTCTCATTGGGCATCCCCTTTCCTAGTCCTTTAGCTTTTCTTGTGGTTGTCATTGTTTAATCTATGTGGGTTGGCAGTCTCAAGTTGCAGACCTCTCCGACACCCAATCTGAGAAATAAAAAGAAAACCCATGGAACTCACCGTATTGTCATTTTTTAGAGCCTGAGGTCCCTACTTGGCTTTCTTCTTTGAAGTGTTCAGGGTCCTTTTATAATTGTCTGTTGTATAATTTCCAGGGTATTTAGTTATATTGAGAGAGGAGAAACTGAATCTTTGCCACCTTACTCTGGAACTGGAGGGGCCAGCACATATTTTTATGCCCACTCAGTGCAAGGCATGACTGCACACAGCTTCCGTGGCTAACCAGACAAGGCAGACCCACGTGGACTCTGACAACTGCCTGGATCGTGACAGCAGGTCGCGGCTCCTGTGAGGCTATTGGCTTCTCAGCGGTAGCCGTTGAGAAAGACGAAGTTTCACAAACATGAATTTTCCTTTAATGCAAAGTTTCAGAGTTCTTTTATTTTGATTTTGTAAGATGAAAGTTTTCTCAATGTATTGCACAGTCACTAAATGGCTCAAAATCTGAACTCCCCTCCATCTTTGCTGTACTTCTGCCTCCTACCTTGGGCCAGCTCAGTAAGTGGGCCTCTCTTCCACCTGCTTTTTGCACCTCTGCCCTCCCCAGCCTTGCCGCCAGCCTGCCAGCAGTCTCTCTGACATCAGGGTACCTACTTCTGGAAGGCTCCCCATTTCAATCCTTACTTCTCATTTGCTGAGGATCAAGGAAATCGTTATAACCAAGACTGTTTGAGGAGCACCTAAGAGATGTGTGTTATGAGCCAGAGCTTGGGCACTGAGAGTTTTGGTAATATTTTGGCAGCTCAGTGGCTGTTTTCACTACATTCTTGTAGTTGGCTGTGTTCCAGATAATCAAAGCTGCTAGAAAAGTGACCTCTAGATAAATCAAGCATTTTTGCATTTTCTTTGCAAATGAAACCTCCCCTCAAACAATGCCTAACACTTATAAGCTCGTGACACAGACTCAAGCTCTTTTGGGGTAGAATACACAAAAGTAAAGATACTTTTTCTAGTTTTCTAGTACAAGAAAGAAATTGTTTCTGTGCCAAAATCAAGCATGAGACATTTCAACCAAAAATGAAATCTGACGATGCCGTGAGTAACTTAATTAAGCTCTTCTACCAGAAAATAGTGGGGAGGCAGAAGGGGATTTCAGTTGAGCTTTGTTGGAAATTAAATCCCATTATAATTAGTATTAACTGTGTACTGAATAACACCATTTCCAAAATGTAGAACACTCCTATTCTAGACCTACATTTTAATTATGAGGCTCAGCGCCAGGGACCTTCTATCACTATGAAGAAAACCTGGAAGCCACACCACAGGCCCTGGAATTAGGCCGAGCTGGTAAATGGACAAGTGTAACTTAATGGGACAAAAATAATGGACTGCCAAATACTTCTAAACTCACTTGTTTGGAGCCAAGATGGGTCCCTAAAATAATCTGATATCCTGATTTCCTAATGGCCTTTTGCCAACGTTGCTAAATCTTTGTTAACAACACACATATAAAGACCAGACAAACCACTTTTTCTTTCCTTGTTTCTGTTTCCCTCTCATGCATGGTGGAAAGAGATATTTGGAGAATCCAGCATCCTTCTCCAAAACACTGATTAATTAGTTCTGCACTGTGAAATGGTTGTAGAACTGTGCTAAAGTGTCCCTTTCCCACCTTGTTGACAAATGATGTGGGCAGTTACACCTTCTTGGGGTCCTACTTCCCGTCTCAGACTCAGCTGTGTCTCTCCCCTCAGGGTTCAAAGAAGAGCAGTTTCTGAAGGATATTGGCTCTCGGGAACTGTTGTTTCTGTGCACTCTATCTTTCCATGGCAAATGTGGCCTGGCTCCAGCCTGAGCAATGGTTCTGGGCCAGCATCTTCTACATCCAGGTGTGTGTGTGTGTGCGCGCGCGCGTGCGCACGCACGCGCATCTTTCCATGGCAAATGTGGCCTGGCTCCAGCCTGAGCAATGGTTCTGGGCCAGCATCTTCTGCATCCAGGTGCGCATGTGTGTGCACGCGTGCGCGCACGCACGCGCTCACACACAAGTACATGGGGCTTCCAAAACAAGAATGGCGCTCCAAGGCACTTTCTTCTTGACCAGCTCTCAGGACTCCAAACAGCCTCTTAGCACTGTCCCCATCCAAGCCCTCCTCTTCACACCTACCATATGGGTCTTTCTGAAACCATAAACCAAGGGAAGCCACATCTCCCCTGTCCAGCCCCTTTGGGGAACTCACTGCCTCTGTCTGGAATGGGGACCTAGACTCATGGTCCACCTTGAAGCCTCACTTTCCATAGTCCTCTTTCTTTACACTGCACCAAAAATGCCCGCTTACCTTTCGAGACTCAGTTAAGACCCATATCCTCTATAAAACCTTTCCAACCAGCCCATTCATCTGCTCACCTCAGCAAGCAGAAATGACACCACATCATCTATCTCATAAGTACTATAATCCTACATGAAAGTCTGTATCAATGGATGAAAAGCCCCTGCAAGATGGGAACTCTGCAAATTATCCTTGTATGTCCAGCTTTTCACCAAAGGACCCAGCACAAAACAACACTCAACAAATGTTTGACAAGTGAATGAACACACCTTTCAGCTTGCAAAGAACTCCAGGCTCTTCCTTGAATAAAGGATACTTTTAAAAGAATAGTTTGAGCCCAAGGGGATCTCCCACATCAGGGAAGTGTCCAGTGGAGGAGCCTGTTGAATTCTCCAAAGAGCCTCCCAAGAGGTCCACCATGTGGATGGCGACCAGGCAGAGGGTTCTTAGGGCCAGCAAAGACCAGGGGAGAATGGCCTATAGCCACGGCCAGTTTCTTCCTTCAACCTGCCCTACCACAGGAGAGCTGCAGGCAAGGAAAGGTCAAAGGAGGAGGAAAGAAAAAGCAGAGCTTATCTGCACCCTGCCCAGGGATGGTCCCGAGAGCCTGAGCCAGGCCTGTGCTGCAGGAAGGGACTGCCTTTCCTGCTCTTTCTCTGGGTCCTTAGGCTCTCTCTTTCCTCTTAAAACTTACTCCCAGAAAAGCAACCAAGAAGAAACTAGCCAGAGTGTGCATTCCTGTCTGCCTCTCATCCCAAATCCCTAGCATACAATAAAGTACACTTTATAAAAGAAAACAATCCTTACCTAGACTAGATAACCAGAAGGAAGTGCTCACACAACTCAAAGCTCTCAAGACTCCCTGATGGATGAGATCAGATGGACAGCAGAGACCACATCCACAATGTTTTCATCCATTTTGTGCTGATAAAACATAATACCACAGACTGGGGCAATTTATAAACAATAGAAGTGTATTTGGCTCATGGTTCTGGAGGCAGGGAAGTCCAAGAGCGAGGGTCCACATCTGGTGAGGGTCTTATTGATGTGGCATAACATAGTAGAGGAATCAAATGAGTGAGAGAGGGAACTGAACTAATCTTTTATAAGGACCCCACTCTTGAGATAATGAACCCATTCTGACTATAGTGCCATCAATCCATTCATGGGGCAGAGCCCTCATAACCTAATCACCTCTTATAAATCCCACATCTCAGCACTGATGCATTGGGTATTAAGTTTTCAGCACATGAACTTTGGAGGCCACATTTAAACCACAGCACACAGACAGCCTACTGCCCACAAGGCTTGGCCTGCCCCCAACCTACTCCTGTCACTAGACTGTAGTAAAGGGGAAACAACATTCAGGTAACCTCCAATACAAAACTGGAAAACACATCCACTAAAGCACAAGTATTTAAGGAAAACTATCATCAGAACAAAAGTATCAGACTCATAAGTGGAAAAATTAATTGTCCGGACAAAGAAGTAAGAGGAAACAAGATGAGACTTAAAAGTAGACACAGTAAATTTGGTGTCAATCATAGGTACACATTCTTTTACAATTTTTTAAGGTAAAAAGTACCAAAAAGAGCACAAGTAAAATCTTCCAGGTATAAGAGAGAATAGGTTTTATTTAAAGAAAAGAAAGAAAGAAAAAGGAAACACATAGGGGGAAAAAACAACCAGAACATCTTATACCCAACAAAACTATCATACAAGTGTGAAGAAAAACAAAAATATTTCCAGTTATGTCATGGTCAGTTGAGTTATTGTTTCCAGTTCTTTACTCAATCCTTCAGCTGTGGGACCTTGAAGGGTCTCTCAGCAGAGAATAAGGAGTATGCACCCTCACCCCATTAGCTTTGAGCTTGGCTGTGTGACTTGCTTTGGCCAATGACACATGAGCAAAAACTTGAGATGTGTTTGTGTGGTTCTTCTCGGCTCTTAAGCTCCTGTGATTTGCCATGGGAGGCATACTCCCCAGGGTGCCACTGCTC
>NW_007727254.1:104418-105952 GCF_000696425.1 Galeopterus variegatus
CTCGGCTCTTAAGCTCCTGTGATTTGCCATGGGAGGCATACTCCCCAGGGTGCCACTGCTCCCAGGACCAGACACATGAGCAGACCCAAATCCAACTTACAGCTGTAGCCAAGCCCAACCAAGCCCAATCATAAGCAGCCAAATTCCAGCTGACCCATGGACCCACAAGCAAGGAAAATATGTGCTTGTCATTATAAGTCACTGGGCCATGTGTTAATTGTTATATGGCATTAATGTAGCAACACCCAATTACTAGAGAAACATGGAAAGTTTATTATTCAGAGTCCTTCTGTATTAGTCCATTTTTGTGTTGCTATAACTGAATACCTGAGAATGGGTAATTTAATAAAGAACAGAGGTTTATTTGGCTTACAATTTTGGGACAGCTGCATCTTACATGGGCCTCAGGCCGCTTCTACTCATGACAGAAAGCGGCAGGCAGCACCAGGTACAAGCAGATCACATGGCAAGAAGAAGCAAGAGAGCAGGGGAGGTACCAGGGTCCTATAAACAACCAGCTCTCAAGGGAACTAGTAAAGCAAGAACTCACTCACTGACCCTACCCACAGGGAGAGCATTAATCCATTCGTAAGGGATCCTCCCCAATAACTCAAACAGCTCCCAACACTGCCACCTTGGAGATCAGATTTCCACATGAGTTTTGGGGGGACAACACATCCAAACTCTATCACCTTCTCTGAAAGGATAATTAGAGGCAGTCCTTTAGCAAAATGCAGTACAATCCAAGAGATGGTCAAAGAATCTTTTTAAGTGGTAAGAAAAGAGTAAAATACATAGTTACATGCAAATAGGTATTGATCGTAAGAAAAAATTAACAATAATCTTGATGATTATTCCATATAATCTTAAATGAGAAGTGATTATGACAGAGAAAGTAAAAATGAAAGTTCTTGTCTTGATGGGACAGTAGGGGATGAGGAGTATGCATGTAATTAAATCGACACCAATGGGGAAAATAAGGGTTAATGTGTAAATAAATGTTTGAGGGGTAATCACTAGAAGAAGGTAGAATTGAGATATGTTAATTTCAAACCATTAGGGGAAAAAAGCAAGAAAAGGAAGAAACAGTCAATCTAACAGGAGACAAGAAAGTTTTGTGCAAGTGGTTTTTTAATTAGGACGAAGAGGAACATGCACCATTTTAGAGCTAAAACATAAAATAACATGGCAGGAATAAATTCAAACAGATCATTAATCAGCAAAAATTCAAGGTTAAATTCCTCTAAAAAGGCAGAAATTCTGAGAATAACAAACACTTCTGTAATAAAATAATTCAAAAAGGCTAAAAAGAAAAGGTAAAAAATAAAAATAGGCATAGCAGGTGAGCACTAAAAAATAGATGCTGGAGCCATAATATTAATTTTAGAAAATAGAATTCAAAGATAAAAACATCTTAGTGGACAAAGAAAACATATTTCCAATTAATAAAAAAGTAAAATCTTGGGCCGGCCTGTGGCTCACTCGGGAGAGTCCGGTGCTGATAACACCAAGGCCACGGGTTCGGATCCTATAT
>NW_007727254.1:106960-108441 GCF_000696425.1 Galeopterus variegatus
GGCTAGTCCACCTCATAATGGGCACTTTAACACAACTCTTGCAAAAATCAACAGATTGAGTAGACTCAAAGTGAGAATGAAGAAAATTTTAATAATATAATTAAGAGGGATGAGTTAATAGAGAACTTTGTACCTAACAAGCAGAAAATACACACTCACTTCAAACACAGGAAGCCCTCCCCCAAACTGGCCACTGTCAGTCTTCAAAGAAAACCTCACACGTTTCTCAAAGCAAAAATCTCACAGGGTAACTTCATTGGACAAAAAAATTCCATAAGATATAAATTAATAGCTAAAAGGAGAACCAAAAATTCCATTCGTGGGAGATCTTTAAGACAACCTTCTGGGCCAGCCCGGTGGTGCACTGGGTAGAGTGTGGCGCTTGGGAGCACCGCGGCGCTCCCGCCAAGGGTTCGGATCCCATATAGAGACCAGTCCACTCACTGGTTGAGCATGGTGCGGGAGCGACACCGAGGGTTACGATCCTGTTACCGGTAACGAAAAAAGACAAAAAGGTAAAAAAAAAAAAAAAGACAACCTTCTGAAACGCAGAAAAACTCCAACAGACTTGTGAACTATTTTAAAACAAACACGGGGGCTGCACATCAAAACCTGTAAATTGCAGTCAGAGAGGTTTTCTGGAAAAGATTTACAGTCTTTAATGTAAGAATTATAACATTTTGGGCCGGCCCGGTGGCGCACTGCTACAGTGCGCCGCTTGNCGTTGCCGGTCCCGGTCCGGTACGGGTGCGACACTGAGGGTTGCGGTCCGTTGCCAGACACAGAAAAAAGACAAAAAGGAAAAAAAAAGAATTATAACATTTTAAAAATGAAAGTGGATGCAATGAGCATTCAATTCTAGAAGCAAAAAAGTACCAAAAGAAAGAAGTACAGAATTAATAAATACAAAAGCATAAAGTTGAGATCATAAGACAGTAGAGATGCTCAATGAAAACGAAAATGCTTTTCTCAAACACTAGATAAAAATCTAAATAAATAACTCTGAAAAAGGAGAGAGGAGTCAAAAATTTATAATTTAGCATTGACACAAGGAGAGGCACCAGTGGAGACTAAATAAAATTAAAAATTAAAAAATAAAAAGAAGAGGTCTTCTCTCTCCACAAAACACACTCCAGAGTAATAGAAGAAGCATCTGATTTACGATAATAGGGGAGGACTGGATCACACCTGTCTCAGTACTGGACAGATCATCTATGCAGCAAACCAACAGAGGAACAGTGAATCTATCAGATGGAGAGAACGAATCTATGGTTATTAGAGGGGGAAGGAAGAGGGAAGAGATTGGATAAGGGCATAAAGAATAAGTATGAGGGTAACAATGAATATGCTAATAAAAATTAAGAAAAAAGGGCCGGCCCGGTGGCACACTGCTGTAGTGCGCCGCTTGGGAAGCGTGGCAGCGCTCCCACCGAGGGTTCAGATCCCACATACAGGCCGGTTCCCGCTCACTGGCTGAGCGA
>NW_007727254.1:108685-113519 GCF_000696425.1 Galeopterus variegatus
AAAAAAAAATTAAGAAAAAAGAAGATAAAAGAAAAAAACAAAAAAATTTATAATTTAGAAGGTGAATGTGTGTGTGTGTGTGTGTGTGTGTGTGTGTAAGCAAGTGAACATAAAAATGATGGGATCTCCAATCAGTAGGAAATTAGATAAATTTTATTGAGAGAATCATCTACCTGGATCAACATAAAATTTAGTACCCTACCTCGCACAATACACACAAAAATGAATTTCAGATGAATTAAAGAACAAACACAAAATACACACTATAAAAGCATTACAAAAACCCTAAGATAACATTTTTGAAAATTTAGAGTAAGAGTAGAAATGAAATGCAACAGCTATAAAGAAAAGAACTACACACATTTTTCAGTGCTATACAACAACCACAAAACCACAGTTTGAAAACAACAGATTGGAACAAAATACTTGGAACACCCATTGCAAATAAAGAATCAGCATCCAGGATCTAAAAACAATTTAATAAGAAAAAAGCAGCAATTTATAAATAATTTAAGAAGAAAAAAACAACAACATCCTTTTTTTTAAACAGGAGGCTGTGGACAGGCAATTTACACAGAGAGAAATACAAACAGACATTAAGCATGTAAAAAGATGCCCAGCCTCAGTCACTAAGGACTGCCACCTCCACCGGGCTATGGGGATGAGAGAAGGGAGAGGAAGTCACAGAGTGCACTTGAACCCTTCTAGGAGATTTGCTAAACAAAGATAGAAAAAAAGAACTTCAGTGTGCTGTAAGGAGTGTTATCCAAGGGCATGTCCCACCAAAATCTGATTCTTGACTTAAAGGACCTCTTTGATCCACCACATGTTGTGCCTCAAAATTTCTAGAACTTTCCGAGGAGCACGAACTCTTTCATGTTTCCATCTGCATCAAAAACAAGATTGCCCTTTGTCCTCTTTCATGGATCACATGTTCCACAGTGAGTCTTACGTGCAATTACTCTTGAAAACGCACCCACATGTCAATCAGGCACAACATTTTTTCATTCAAGAAGCACTCAGGCCTCTTCCAGGCTTGCAGCACGAAACCTAGCCAACGTCTTAGAAACCACAGACTCAGGCTTACCCGCAAAAACACCACTCCCAGGGGGCCCGAAACAGCTGAGCCCTGGTGGAGAGCTCTCAACCACGTGACCCATCACGCTCAGCATAAGAGGCAGAATTACTAGCTAGCAGACATGAGCCAGGAAAGCAGACGAAACGAGAGTTGTACCACACTCACAGCAGGCCACACACCGTCTGAGGACATGACAACCTGCCCTAGGGACCAGCTCTCACCTTCATGAATTACCACACTGAACCATCCTGTTTTTTCAAATTGTGGTAAAATACACATAACATAAAACCTACCATTTTTACCATTTTTTTTTTCCTTTTTTGTCTTTTTTCGTGTCCAGCAACGGACCGCAACCCTCAGTGTTGCGCCCGTACCAGACCGGGACCGGCAACGGGATCGCAACCCTCGGTGCTGTGCCCGCCCCTCGCTCAGCCAGTGAGCGGGAACCGGTCTGTATGTGGGATCCGAACCCTCGGCGGGAGCGCCGCCACGCTTCCCAAGCGGTGCACTGTAGCAGTGCGCCACCGGGCCGGCCCAACCATTTTTACCATTTTTAAATGTACTGCTCAGTGGCATTAGGTACAATCATATCACTGTTCAACCGTCACCACTGTCCATCCACAGAACTTTTCCGCCTTCCCAGCTGAAACTGTGCGCATTAGACACTAACTCCCTATTTCCTCCTTCCTCCTCAGGGTGACAACCACCATTCTACTTTCTGTTTCTATGATTTGACTACTCTAAGTGCCTCATATAAGTGGAATCATACAGCATCCATCCTTTTGTGACTAGCGTATTTCACTTAGCGTAATGTCCTCAAGGTTCATGCGTGTTGTAGCATGTGTCAAAATTTCCTCCCTTTTGTGGGAAGGGGGGCAGGTGATAGGGAGAAATTGGTAAAGGGACCCAAAAAATGTTTTTTTTAAATAATTTCCTCCCTTTTTGAGGCTGAATAATATTCTATTGTATGTATATACCACATTTTGTTTATCTGGTTATCCATCTTTGGCACCTGGGTTGGTTCTACCTTTTGGCCATTGAGAAACCATAATATTTCTAAAGGCATCCAGAAGATTCCATGGGCTCCTAATCACCCATTGCAAAGTCTTGCAGTGAGCTTTATTTTTTCCAGATTAGTATCATATCTAACCTAAATACTTTGTATTGCATCTTAAGGTCATCTCTTCCTCACGCTCAGCGAAGGCTCTGCCTCGGCTCCACCACTTACAAGCTGCAGGGCCTTCAGCAGCGCCTATCCCCTTTCTGCACCTCGGTTTTCTCATAGGTGAGGGGAGAGTCCCTGCAGAGTTTCAGGGAATACTAAGTGAGGCAATGAACAGAGAGTACCTGGTCCTGAGCCTGATGCACAGAAGGAGGACCTTACTAGTGTCACTCTAAAATAAGCATGTTCTGTATGTTTTAAAATTATCAGTCTTCTGTACTCAGTCTCAATTCTTTTAACTCTTCCAGATGGTTCATATTTTCTACGGGCGCGTGTGTGTGTGTCTCCACGGAGCCAACTTTCACACACAGAGATGCCAGCTGAGCTGCCCCTACATTCTTCCTTCTTCAGGGAGACTCAGGACTGAGAAGCGAGGCCATGCAGTGCGAACCAGTCTGAGGGTAGAGACCAGCATCATTTTAGCCACCAAGGCGTTGGGCTCTAGACCCACATCTCACCACCTAAAAATCCAGAATTGTCCTCTTGGCTAGTTCCAAAGGCGATGGATTTAATCCAGCCTCTTTCCTCCCCTTTGCCTTCAGTACAACGTTTCCCACATGTTTGGGTGGCTCTCTAACCCAAGGATAACTCATCCTGGATGGGGAGGATGGCTACGGTGGGGCAGTACCTATCATAATGGTCCCCCAAAGACATTCCCTTCTCATTTCTAGAACCTGTGAGTATGTTACAGATTGCAGTATTACAGGCTACATGGCAAAAAGGGATTAAGACTGCAGAAGAAGGAATGAAGGTTATGAATCAGTGGATAGGGTGATTGTCCTGGCTTATCCAGTGGGCCCAATTTAGTCACATGAGCTGTTAAAAACAAAAGAGGGAGGCAGGAGAGTTGGTCAGAGATGTGGTGTGGGAAGGGCTCGATTCACCAGTGCTCACTTTGAAGATGAAGGAAGGGGGCCATGAGCCACGGGATGCAGCAGCCTCTGGAAATGGCCCCCGGTCTACAGCAACCAAGAAAATGGGGGACCCATACGTACAACCGCACAAAAGTGAACTCTACCAATAACCCAAATGAGCAGGGAAACGGAGTCTCCAGAAAGGGATGCAGCCCTATCAACACCTTGATTTTCACATGGTGATATCCCTGTTGGACCCTGACCTCCAGAACCATAAGATGATCTGAGTAGATCTGGGGGGTTGTTTTAAGTCACTGAGTTTGTGGTGGTTTGTTAAATAAGCAGCAGTAGAAAGTAACACATATATAAATAATGCATGTGTCACATCAGGCCGGCACTGATCCTCTTCAGTCTCACTGTAGTTCTGTTGGGTTACCACCATCATCATCTCCATTTTATAGAATGGGAGGTATTAGTCTGCTAGGGCTGCCATAAAAAAGCACCCACGGACCTTGTCTCCAAGTACAGTTACATTCTGAGGTACTGGGGGTTAGGACTTCAACATAGGCACTTGGGGGATACAATTCATCCTATAACAGGAAGCTATGACCCTTCCCCAAGGTCATACAGCCTATAAATGGGGAGTTGGGATTGCATCCCAAATTGGTTGGATTCCAGAGGTTGTCCATTAGCCACTATGCAGTGGTGTCTCCCCAGATCTCAGGTCTCAGCACAGAGCCACTAAATATCTGCTAGTCCCCTAAAGCATGCACACACACACACAAACAAGTAGTAACATCCTGGCCTCTTTTGCTACTCCATTGTTGTGTGACTGGCCCTAAGGATCTTTTTACAACAATGTCTGCTTGAGTTGTTTAATTATGAAACTACTCAAAACTTTTTAGTTTTCTAGGTTCTGGTAACACTTGACATATACTAGAAAGGAGGGTTTCCAAGTTAAGCAGCCACTCCAATGGGAAAGAAAACATCACACAGAAGAGTAGTGTGCTGCTTAAGAAAATGTTAGAACCAAAGTCTGCACCCCCCGCCACTCCCTGGAAGATCAAACCCACTGGCTCCAAAAAGTTAATAATTTAAGAATTCTTTTTTTAAAAAGTCCAGGGACTCATATATACAAGAAGACATCAAAGAATTTGTGGGAAAATGGAATTAAGAGGTATAAATTAAAAATATAAATAGTTTTGGCACCCATTGACAGGAAAGTTTGCTCAACTGTGATTTTGCGATCACAATGTGTAAGCTGAACCAACTGAGACAATCTGTGATGCTGGCTATTGCTTCTGCTGTTAATCATCAGTCCTCAGCAATTAGAACATCAGAAATGACAGCTTTCTCACTTTACCTTCTTCCTGTGATTCCTGAAGTAAAGAGACAAGTGCTGGCGAGGATGTGGAGAAAAGGGAACATGTACACACTGATGGCAGGAGTGTAAACTAATAGTGCCATTATGGAAAACAGTATGGCATTTACTCAAAAAACCACAAATAGAACTACCATATGATCCAGCAATCCCACTACTGGNAGGCAAAGGTTGGAGGAGTTTGGAGGACTCAGAAGAAGACAAAGAGATGAGGATAAGTTTGCAATGTCTTAGAGATTGGTTACATGGTGGTGAGCAGAATGCTGATAGAAATGTGGACTGTAAAGACCATTCTAAGG
>NW_007727254.1:114001-144246 GCF_000696425.1 Galeopterus variegatus
TCTCTCTCTCTCTCTCTCTCTCTCTCTCTCTGCTCTCTCTGCTTCCACCATCTTGCAATGTAAGACCCCTGCATCACTGTTGCCACCGCCAAATGGACTTTGGACTTCCCAGCCTCAGAAACTGTAAGCAATAGATGTCATTTTCTTTATAAACCACCCAGTTCCAAGTATTTTGTTATAAGCAGCACAAAACAGACTAATACAGAAAATTGGTACCAAAGAAGTGGGGTGCTGCTTATAACAAATACTTGAAAATGTGGAAGCAGCTTTGGAACTGGATGTTAGGCAAAGGTTGGAGGAGTTTGGAGGACTCAGAAGAAGACAAAGAGATGAGGATAAGTTTGGAATGTCTTAGAGACTGGTTACATGGTGGTGATCAGAATGCTGATAGAAATGTGGACTGTAAAGACCATTCTAAGGAAGTCTCAGATAGAAATAAGGAGTTTATCAGAAACTGGGGCAAAGATCACCCTTGCTGTGAACTGGCAAGGAATTTGGCTGCATTGTGTCCATGCCCTAGGACTTTGTGGAAGTTGGAACTTAAGAATTGTGAACCAGAGTACTTGGCAGAAGAAATTTCTAAGCAGCAAAGTATTAAGGAAGCTGCATGGCTACTTCTAACAGCCTATACTGAGTTTATGGCACGACATAAAGCCAGAATTTAAAAGAGAATCAGAGTGTAAAGGTTTGGAAAACCTGCATCCTGGCCATGTGGTAGAGAAGCAAAGAGCATGCTATGGTGCAGTCCAGCAACCATTAGCTAAGAAGACTAGTACAAAGGAAAGGGATTATCAAGAGAAGGAGGAAAAGGACCTGAATGCATTGAAGAAGCCTCTGGGACCCACCTTTCCATTTCAGGCCCGAAGGCCTAGGGAGACAAAATGTTCTTGGGTTACAGGTCTGAGGTGCCCTCCACAGGCTCGATGCTCAGGGCCACCTTGGGAAGCTGCTTCTAGGTGAATAAATAACCTGAAGAAAGTGGCCCCAAGAGAATTTCAGGGACCTGTTCAATAGAACAAGATGAGCATCAGATCAAAAGCTGAAGAATATTTATCTTCAATTTGGCCGGATCATTAATTTGACCTGATTCATTCATTCATTTATTCATTCATTGAAATATTTACTGAAACATTTCTTTGAAACATTTACAGAACATTAATTATATGCCAAGAACTGGGTGTGGTTCATCATCTCTCTAGAACAAAAGGCTCTAGGGTTCATACAGAAATGAATTTCATTACTGCTATTTTAAATTTACTAATTATCAGAAGTGTTGTAAATTTTTTGTCATTTGGCATTTCCTTGCTTTGATTTCAATATAACTGCATACTGATAAAAGCATCCAAAGGAATACATGTGGAGCATTGACAGCATTTTCTACAACATACTAGAGTAAATTTTCAGAAAACCAAAGACAAAAGGAAGTCCTAAAAGCAGCTAGAAGGAGGAATACGTATTACCTTCAAAGCAGCAACAATGAGACTGACAGTTAACTTTCAAGTAGAAACAATGGAAGCCGAAAACAATGGAATGATTTTTTTAAGTGCTAAAAGAAAATAACTCACAATGTAGAAAGGAAAAGAGCATATATGTTTGTAAATCTAAACAAATTGTCCAAAACAATAATGATGATTTACAGAAACTAAACTGTATGTAGAATTCAAATTCATGATTACTATAACAGCACAAAGGCATGAGAGGGGTAAATATAGATAAAGTGTTCTAGATCATAACATTGTCTGGGAAATGGTAAAAATATTCATTTATATATGGGTGTAATTGGCCAAAAATATAAAACAAAAAAGTTAATGGAAAAGGGGAAATTAATTAATAAAATTATTCAATTAATACAAAAAAGGCAAGGAAAAAAGGAAACAAAACAGATGACATAAATGGAAAAAGAATAATAGAATAAACATAATTATATAAAATGGAGATAAAACAAATGTTCAAATTGAAAGACTGATGTGACATCAGCCAACACGGAGGAGTAAGGACCTCCAAAGTTTGCCTCTCCATAAAAGCACTAAAAAAAAAAAAAACTGGTAAATTTTCTCAAAATCAACTTTTTCAGAAATCTGGAAATTATCCAGACTTGCAGCAACCCAGGGAACATTCAGTTAAGAAAAATGGCTAAATATCATAAGCAACAGCAAGCTTTGTGGCAACTGAACATACCCTAATCCTATCCCCCACTCCCCAACTCTGTGGCAACCTTGACAATTAACAGCCCACATTCTCAGTGCCAGAGGGAGCATTACAGAGCCAGAGCATCTTCTAAGTCTCAGTCCCAAAGAGAAGCCATTATTTGACCTATCTGGTAGTTCCCTGGCAGGTACAGTAGAAAGGTGTCACTCTAACTTGCTTCTCCTCTGGGGCATTTGTCAAATACATTGGACATCACAATGTCACCATCAGCTACCTGAGACGATAGATAATAGGGCAAACAATAGACTAACCAAAAAAATTTAAAAGGAAAAGCTGAGGAGTGAGATGTCTCTGTAGGCTTTGAAAAGCTCCAACATCGTCCTAAGAATCTAGAAGAAATGTACATGTGTAAGGCTGTGCACAAGCTCAGGAAAACACCTGAGGAGGCTCTAACCTCTCACCTTTGATTGACCTTGAGGCTCTGCACAAGCAGGAAGTAGACTAAAGCATAGTGTTCAGCTGCCTGGCTGAGCGTTAAGAAGTGCCTGGACCCCCACACATATGTACTCAGCAGAGACACAGAGACCTGGAGACTTGTGGGTTACAGGCGAAGGAGTCTTTGTCCAATTATTAGCTGACCACTATGCTAAGCAAGCAGAGATTTCAGTGGACGTGTGCAACAAAGACACAGACTTTACAGAATTAAAGTCACTAAACAAACAAACAGCTACTAAGGGAAGCCTGGGGAGAGAAGAACATGGTTTCCAGAGTTGCCACACTGTATTATTTCAAATGCTGATTTTTCAAAAAATAAAATGAGACAAGAAAAAGATATGAATAAAAGAATGACTGGTACACACAATGAGAAAGAAATTAATAGAAACTGTCCATGAGGAAATCGAGGCACTGGAATTACCAAAGTCTTCAAATCACCTATTTTAAACAAGTCCAAAAAACTGAAGGAAGGCATGTCTAAAGAACTAAAAGGAAGTATGAGAACAGTGCATTACTAAATAGAGAATATCAATAAAGAGAAATTATTAAAAGGAACTAAATGGAAATGCTGGAGTTGAAAAGTACAGTAACTGAAATGAAAAATTCACTAGAAGGAATAAAGGGCAGATTTGAGCAGACAGAAGAAAGAATCTGCAAACTGGAAGACAGGTCAATTGAGATTAACCAATCTGAGGCACAGCAAGAAAAAAGAATGAAGAAAAAATGAACAGAGCTCAGTGACCTAGGGGACAGCAGCAAGTGTACCAACAAATGTACAATGGCATTCTCAGAAGAAGAGAAGAGAGAGAAGGTATAAAAATAATATTTAAACAAATAGGCCAAAGACTTCCCAAAATTTATGAAAAATATTAGCCTGTACATTTACAAAGCTCAATGAACTATAAATAGGATAAACTCAAAGAGACCTCAACCTAGACATACATGTGACACTGTTGAAAGCTCAAGACAGAGAGAAAGTTTAAAAGCACCCAGAAAGAAGTGGCTCATCACATACAAAAAACTGTCAATAAGATGAATGGCTAATTCCTCATCAGAGACCATGGAGGCCAGAAGGCAGTGAGATGGTATTTTGAAAGCACTGAAAGAAAAAATGTCAGCCAAGAATTCTATATCCAGTAAAATTATCCTTAAAAAAAAAAAAAGGAAAAATTAAGACACCTAAGATAAGCAAACACCAGTGCACCTGCCATTCAAGAAATGTTAAACGAAGTCTTCAGGCTGAAATGAAATGAAAGTAACTTGAATACAAATGCAAAAATAAAAAGCACTAGCAAAGTTAAATATGTAAGTAAACATAAAAGACAGTATAAATGCATTCTTTGTTTATAATTCCTTTTTTTCCTATGTGATTTGATAGACAACTGCAAAATGTAATTATAAATCTAAGTTGATGGGCATGCAATGTATAAAGATGTAATTTGTGACAATAAGAACGTAAAGAAGTGGGAACAAAATATAGGAACAAAGTTTTTTACATACTATTGAAACTGATTCTGTATTAATCTAAACTAGGTTGTTATAAATTAACATGTTAATGGTAATTCCTGGGACAACTACTAAGAAAATAGCATATACATATTTGTGTTATTTTATTTAGTTTATATATAAATATACCTTTTATATAAATAAGTATATATTTATTCATATTTATTTATTTATGGGACTCCCATTATGCATACTCATACATACACACACACACACACACACACACACACACACAAAGAAACCGCAAGTGCATTGGAAGGAGTAGTGTTTGGCAGGAAGCATTAGGGAGCATACTGAGTGCTGGTAATGTTCAATATCTTTATTAGGTGGGGCATACATGGGTGTGTTTAACAATTCATCGTGGTGTATGCGTGGTTCCCTAGATGTTAAAAGGTTTACCAGAAAAAGGCATCTGGAAGACAAGAGAGGTCATCCAGAAAGTGCCGGAAGGAGTGTGAGTGAAAAGCAGGGCAGGTGAGAGTGAGGCTGAGCAGAAGCTGCATGCAGCATCAGAAAGCACGCCTGGATTCCTCTTATCAAAGTCGCCAGGAGGAACCGAGTGCTTGATCTTGCTGAAACGGAGCAGCTGCTGCTCTGAGCACTAGAGACAGAGACATTTAGAATCTGACTTTGTTCGCATGAAAACTTTTATCTCATTTGCCTCCTCCCCACAATTCCTTCCTGATAGCACAAAAAGAAGAAATGTGCCTACGTAGCATCGACAAAAAGTGTCTCTGAAGATGACCAGGGAAAAATACTAGGCACCACTGAAATCCCCGCACACAATTCTCCTGCATCTTGGAACTGTCACAGCCTCTTCAACAGCACCACTAACCATCACAGTTGAGTGTGCTCCACGTGTCAGGCAGAGTGCTGCACACTTGATATGCACAAGTGGTAACCTACTTAATCCTCACAACAAGCCTATGAAGCATATTTTACCATCATCATCCCCAATTTACAGATGAGGATATTGAGGTACAAAAAATACAGGCACCTTGACAAGTTCCCAGGGCCACTAAGTGGTGCAGCTGGGATTTGGCCCACGCCCTACACTCTGCCACCTCCTGATAACACAAGTCCGGATCACCTCTGCAGATCACCAAGGGCAGCTTCTGCAAGACTGGGTTCATTTCTGGAGAATTCAAATCCAATGCACATAACCCATCCGTATAGATGGTAAAATGTATGTTACAGAGGAAAATGCTGCAGTTTTGATTGATTCCTCCCAGAGACATCACATTGCTAATAAAAAGACAAATGTCAAAATTTTTATGGAAATGACCACAAACACAAAATTTCATCAACTATAAATGATGTTCTTTTCAAGAGGTTTACATATGCTTTGGAAAATTTGATTCAATCCCAGCCTCAAGTCCTACTCTTTGTTCTGTAAAACTGAATGACCGCCAGCCCTAGAGAAGTGTTTTCCCCTTTTTGAGGACTTTCCAGGGCAAACTTGCTAGTAAGGAAACTCGTCTGTGCTGGGTTTCTAACCACTCCTGCTGGCAGCCAGTGATGCCACACCACCAGGAACAGCTGGGCTCTTGCCTTCAGAAGCAGCTCATCAACATGGCAGGAGAACTGTCCCCTGAGCTGGTACTGTTGTGAGCCCTTCCTTCCCCTCCCTCCTGGCTATCTGGAGTGTTCCAGAGGCGGGCTTATGGATGGGGGTTCATGTGATTTTCCTTGCTGCTTCTAAGGGCTGGAACATGGGAGCACAGATGTAAACTGGCACAGGGGTCCCTTCCTAAATCACAGGACCCTGAACTATTCCACATTGCAAAAGCCTGTGTATTAGTCCATTTATGTTGCTTATAACAGAAATACCTGAAACTGGGTAATTTGTAAAGAAACAATGTTTATTGCTTACAGTTTTGGAGGCTGGAAAGTTCAAAGTCCAAGGCATACCTCTGGTGAGGGCCTTGTTCTTGGTGGTAACTCTACAGCAATGCAAAGTATCACATGGTGAAATGGCAGAAACACAGAGAGCAAGATAGTGTGCTTTGGAATCACACCCATGATCACCATTAACCCGTCAATGGATTAATCCACTCACTAAGGCATAGTCCTCACAATCTAATCACCTCTTCAAGGCCCCGCCCTTCAATTGCCATAATAGGATTTCTCATCCTCAACAGTGTCACAGTGGGGATCAAGCCTCAATGAGCTTTGGGGGGACATCCAATCCACAGCAACATGCGCTGAGGTATAATATAGCTGCTTCTTTTCCAAAAAGGATCAAGTCTTTATCACTTATGGGATTTGTAAACATGACCTTTCAGTAGTGGTAAAGAAGTGAGTGCACAATTTGGAATGTGCTGCAGATCACATTACAAAGGATGTGCCTTGCAGAGGAGGTGGTGGTTAGTAAGCCCATTCTTTTCTAGTGTACAGTGCCCCTCTCGAGTCATTCATAGTAACCCTTCTCTCTTCACAATTGATGGAGCCAGCTCCTTCAAAAATTATGACCACAAAGGGAAACATCCCTTTTTATGCTAAGGCTAGAAGTCGTCAACTCTACTGGGACAAGAAAGAACTAAAAAGGGATAAAATGGCTGCCCAACATGTGGGGCTGGTGGCGCTGTGGCCTCAAGGATCACCCTCCCGAGGAAGGGAAAGTGGGTCTTCATTATTGGTGCACACCGTTATTCCTTTCCAGATCATTTCTACAAAATTTCATGTCTCAATCATTGTAATCCAAAGTTTTGTGTAAAAAGAAAATGTTGTCCAAACAAGTACAAAACATAAAACAAAACAATTGTTCCAATTTCTAATAGTTCTGTTAATCACAGTGTTGCATTCTGATGCACACACTCCTACAGAGCTTCTATGCTCATAATCCAGCTAGAGCCTGACACCCGGCTCCCACCCTGGAAAAATGCTAGGCACCTTGAATCCTGAAGCAGGAAAAGGAAGGCTAATACGTTCGCACTCGCGTCCCACTCTGATGTTGATGAGGGAGGCATGCATCAAGTTCTAGGGGCAACCGGAAACATGACCCCTAGGACTGAACACCTACTTGGCTTCCTGGCCTTTGGTTTCAAAGACCCCACCTTAAAAACAAGAAAGTGGGAGTGGGGGAGCTCTGTGTAGGCCCATCAGCCCCAGGCAAGTGGGGAAGACCACTTGAGCGTAATCCCAGCTTCACTGTTCTCCACGAGGGGACCTCAAAGAGGCACTCAGCCTTTCTGAACCTCACTTTCCTCACCTGTGACCCCTGGCTAGTCAAGTCCATTTACTGGATTGTTGTGAGATTTAAATAAGTTAGCACGCCAAGCCCAGCTCAGTGGTGAGCACAGGGCACCCACCATGTATTTGAGTGTGATATGGCCAGGAAACACCATCAGATGGCTGTGCCATGGAAAGACGGGACCTGCCTGGGCATGTTTCCATCTCTTAACGTCCTTGCACCAACCCACCCTCAACCCCTCCCACTCACCACTCCCATCCCCTACGAGAAGGGAAACCAGAGCTCTGGTATGTATTTCTGCTCAGCACTGATGTTCCAGTGATTCTTTGTCAATAAGGGCACAGCTAATCCGGCTGCAGTGTCCTCGGTGACCAGCCTCAGACCACTCTGCTGGATTTCTAGAGCAGCCCACGGCCCGCAGATGTTACTTCGTGGGCTGTAGCTGCTCGATTTCTTCCTCTGCAGGCACTGGCTGTCAACCTTGGACCATTGATCTGTCGTTGGGTTTCTGTCTGAAATATCATCACTCTTTTATTTATTTTGCCCCAACTTTTGGTATGCATGAGTTTCATTTTTTAGAAAGGAAAGAGAAGTCAGCAACTTGAGAGAACAGTTTTGAGGTTTTTTACCAAATCTGATCGATATGTGCTACAAAACATAATGACAGTTCAGTCTTTGTACCAGAGAACAAAGAAAACCCAAGAATGCAACTGGCAAGACTCTTGAAAGAGTTTTCAAGCCCCTCACTCCCTGAGGGTCTTCAGTTGGTGAAGAGGTTTACAAATTTTATTAAACTCCATGTGTCTTTAATAAACTTGACTTCAGCTTTTCCCTCCTTCTATTGATGCTTATGGACAATGCTATGGATAAATCATTCTCCCCAAGAGTCTTTCTCTGGCATCTTATTATTTTCATTTTTCATTTCTCAAGCCACTACTAACTGCCACAGTGCGTGCTGCTGGGCCTACCAGTGCCCCCACAATGGGCTCAATGGGCTTGGCCCTGCCACAGCCCGAAGACCTGTGGGCCTGCCACCTCCAGGAAAGCACACAGACTTCTGCATGGCATAGGCCAGATCTGACCCAAACCATCAAACAGAGCCTGAAAGTACAACCACTGCTGGTTGGGTTTGTGTTTACTGTTGACAAGGAGGTGGAGTAAGGTGGGGGGACAGAAAAGGGGTTCTGTCTTGGAGAAACATGAGATAGGGAAGTAAGCCACTCAGAGAAGCAAGACAGAGGGGAAAGACCTCTTGCTTCTTCAACCAACTGTGCATCAAGGCCACCTTCCAGTTTTGGGGACACAATACTGTCATCTATTAAAAAGGTATGGGTCCCCCTGCCAAGGGAGCTCTGTGAGGCTCCCCAGGTGTGGTGCGAGAAGGGGACTGAGCCTGCTTTTTCCTGCCCCTCCTTCCACAGCAAAGGACAACACGCACGGGTTTGCCCCTTATTTTCCCAGCAAGGGTTAATCAAAGTAATGACTGCAAATGTCTTTGCCAAATCTAAAAATCACAATCTCGGCCCCGAGACCAAATGGTTTCAATTCCCTGCTCACTCTCCTCTCTCCTGCTTTCGAGATAACTTGGGGTGAACGGACCTGTACAGGTTAGCAATCTTCAGCACTCGGGCCTCCCACGACCCCACAGGCAAACCTGCTCTGTTTTTCTTAGGATAACCACGCCATGATTCTTACTTCTGTTCTGTGTCACCTTATTTGACGGTTTCTTTATTTTATTACCAGCCACAGGATAAAAGTCTAAATGGTTCCTTCATGGAGCACTATCATCCATCACATTCCCAAGTGACCATGGGATCATCCCTCACTCCTGGGCAGAAAGTGACCAAGACACCCGTGGCAGCCCTGAGCCAGGGCAGAGGAGGATGTTCGTCTCTCCTGCAGGAGATTGGAGGCCTCTCTCTCTCTCTCTCTCTCTCTCTCAAGATTTCCAGGTGTCTTATACCATATCTACTCTGACATTTCCATTGGGGCTTCTCTATACCAGTCTTCAGTTGTTAATGAAGCCATTTCTTCTTAACTCTTTCTTTAGCTGATTCTCTTTTATTCACTGGACTCAGGCACAACTATATCCAACCCAGCTCCTTCATATGAAGATAGCTGAAACCCTAGAAAAGTTGCTCAGCTTCTGACCTCAATTCCCTCACCTGGCGAATAAGGATAATAAAGGTCTAACTCCCTAGGAGGGAGAAATGAGACAGGGTGTGGGAAGTGTTAGCACAGGGCCTGGGGCAAAACAAACACTCAATAAACAGTGCCATTGGTGTTAGTGGTAGGATCATCCACTTCATGGACAGCGACAGCTGGAAAAAAGGACCAGTGCCACGTGGCTGAATGCTCTTGTTTTATGATGAGGAAACCAAGGCCCAGGAATTGGAAATTAGTTTTCCAAGGGTACTCCAACCTGTATCAGCACAGCTGGAATCAGAAGTCACACCTGTCTGTTGACCAAAGTGCCTGAGGCCTGTAGCTCTGCCTCACTTTGGGCAGTCCTGGGGTTCCTATGCCAAAGGTCTCAGCAGTAAAATTGCCCAGTGAGGATGAAGTGGGAGAAAACCTGGTTCAACCTGATATGTGGGGCTGGCCCGGTGGCGCACTGGATAGTGCGCCGCTTGGGAAGCGCGGCGGTGCTCCCGCCCGAGGGTTCGGATCCCACATACAGACCGGTTCCCGCTCACTGGCTGAGCGAGGCGCGGGAGCAACACTGAGGGTTGCGATCCCGTTGCCGGTCCCCGGTCCGGTACGGGGGCAACACTGAGGGTTGCGATCCGTTGCCGGACACGGAAAAAGACAAAAAGACAAAAACTGGCTTCCGGCACAGAGCTTCAAACACCTTCATAATTTCCTGAGTGATAGGAGTGTCCTTTGTTATTCATAAGAAGTCCCCTATATAACTCGTATCTGAGTTCATGTTAATAGGGTGGCCCTTAGAAAGTTTCAAAGGAAAGGCTGGCCACACCAGAAAGACCAAGCACATAATCAGAAACTGGGAACTTTCAGCCCCACGCCCACTCTCCAGGGAGCAGAGGGAGTTAAAGATCGAATTCAATCACGTGGCCAATGATTTGATCAAGCGTGCCCACAGAAAGAAACCCCAGACAAAAACTGCAGCTCGGCGGGCTCCCTAGTTGGTAACATACGGAGGTACTGGGAGGGTGGCCCACCTTGACTGCATCGGAACAGAAGGTCCTGCACCTGCCACTCGCTCCCCAGACCTTGCCGCCCTGTGGATCTCTTCATCAGGATGCTCATTTGTCTCCCTTACAACAATATCATAATTGCTACCATAGCACTTTGCCGAGCTGTATGAAGCACTCCAGCAAATCATGGAGCCTACTGGAGATCATGGAACCCTCTAATTTGTAGCCAAATTGGACAGAAGCGTGAGTAGCTTGGGGACCCAGGACTTACGACTGGTCTGAAGTGGGGACAGTCTTATGGAACTGAGCCCCTTAACCTGTGGGGTCTATGCTAACTCTGAGTAGTTAACCTCAGAAACAACTTGTAGGACGCTCAGTTGGTGTCACAGAATTTGCACTGGAAGGGACATGCCCTTACACTCCCAGACCCTGGATGAAGAATCCTCACTCTGTTCTCTAGCCTCTGTTCTCAACAGCTTCTCTCGGATCATACACCTGTCTTTCCATGCAATAGTGAAACCAGCACACACCTCCAACTCTAATGCTTCCTGTTTGTGTTTACCATGGGCCAGTTTATTAAGAGAGCACCAAGAGGGGGTTAACTAGGTGACCTCATTACTGAGGGGCAGATAATCTAGCCTGCAGCAGGTCGAAATACACAATGAGTAACTCAAAAGGCGGTTATCTCCCTTCTGCCCAAATAAAAAGTGTTCTCACTTTATACCAGCTGGCACAAAGCATGATGCTCACATTGAAACATTTTGAAACACAACTTTGGAAGACCCATCATCGGTAATGTGACGGACAGAAAACACAGCGAATCTCCATTCAGCAGTGTGTGTTCAGCTATTGATGCTAGCGTGAAACATTCGTTTCACAAATGTTTAATAGATTACCTTCAATATCAGCACACTTTGGTAGCTGAGTAGGGATATAAGGAGCCTGCTCTTTATTTTGAAAGTCAAGTTTGCCCTAGATGATTTCCTCCAACTCTCACTGATGTTACCCACATGTTGTTGATATGGTCGGCAGGCCCTTTAAATCAAATTTCCCTTCCTTCCATTAAACTAGAGGCCAATAACAGGGGATTTTATGTTCTTTCCACAAATCTGCTGGGAAAACACACAGTTTTATTTAAGACCATTTTTTTTCTTTTGAAACCCAGCATGTGATTCTCTTGTTCTCCTAACTCAACACATAAAATTCCCCACATCCCTAATGCTCCCTCCACCTCCCCAGCAGAAGTGAACTGAAGGCTCCTCCAACAATAACACTACATTGCACATTTACATTTCCAAATTACTTTCACACACATTGCCCTGCTTCATCTCCTTTCCAGAGCAGAAGACCTGCTGCCATCTTCCTCTTTAAATATGAGAAAACTGAAGCTTCAAAAATAATAGCAAGCATGCATTAAACATTTATTCTGCATGGATCTTAGTCATTCCGTGTATTTCCCCACTGGGTCCTTTCAGTACCCTATGAGACCAGTGCTATTGGTGACCCACTTTACAGATGGGGAAACAGAGGCTCAAAGAAGCCAAAGAGATGACTTAGAGCCACATATTGAGTGAGTGGCAGAGCCAGGCCGTTTATCCCTGAGTGCACAGAGTCACCTCCATGGGTTCCCTGCCTGGGGTTTCCTATCCTGGGTGCCCATCTAGGATATAAACTTCCAGACAAGCCCCACGCTGCCTTCTTTCCCTCGGATAATGCAACAGATCTGGACCCAGTGGCATGAGGAGACACGTGCATGTCTCTGCCAGCTACGTCCCTCCCCCGGACCCTTCCTACCAATATTCTCCCTCATGAGGTTGATGGAGTCAAGGTCTGTGGCCAGAAAACCTGCTGTTCTACTCGCTCCTCACAGCCCTGACCACCTCCTCCCTCTCAAATCCCTCTCCTGCTTTCACGTCGGTCCCTTTCCCTGGCTCTCCTGGCACTGCAAGGATCACTCGTCCCCAGCCTCTTCCCCTGGCACCTCCTGTTCCCTGAGGTCCAGCCCATCACCATCCCCCCCAGCACTCAAAACCACGCACACTGCCAGCTCTTAGACCTCCTGTGTGTGGAGGCTGCAGGTTTCCAGGGGGTCGGGCTATGGCCTTTGATTTGTCGTATGTTTGGCCTAATTACTGGGTGCATAGTATGGGCCCAATAAAAATTCAATTGAATCATAAACCCATACACAGGAGTAACTCATGGTTTAAATGAATAAGGCACTGAAACCCCTGATAATAGCAGAATAAGAACTAGCACTACTCCGGGCAGTGCACAAAGGTCAAACATGTTTTGCTCATTTAATCCTCACCAAAATGGTTGAGTAGATGACATTATTATTCCCATTTCGCACTCAAGAGAACTGAGTTTTAAACAAAGCAGGTGGGTTTCCCAAGATGACATCACTAGTAAGCAGCACAGAAATGACGCCGGTGGGGTTCTTACCGCACCCGGCAGCTGGTCTGCACCAGGAACAAGCCGTGTGGTCTTAGCCTTGCCTGCTCTGCCAGTCCTCCAGGTCTCCTCTACGAAATAAAGGAATTGAAGGACAATGACGCTGGTGGGGTTCTTACCGCACCCGGCAGCTGGTCTGCACCAGGAACAAGCCGTGTGGCCTTAGCCTTGCCTGCTCTGCCAGTCCTCCAGGTCTCCTCTACGAAATAAAGGAATTGAAGGAAGTGATCTCCAAGACCCATCTCAACTCAGAAATGCTGTGATCCTCTTTAGAGTTCTCCAGTTTGTGACAAGCCTTCTGCCCCAAAAATCACAGGGCAGGAGACTCAGATTTTGTTGATAGATGTGATTCACACTGCACTTCCTGCCAGTGCATGTAACATCCGTGCAAAGCCCTGCACTGAGACGATTTTCACTGTAATTTGGGGAGTGTGACTGAAGAAGGGATGGAAGAGGGAGGTGCACATGTCATTTCTCGGGGATAATAACTCCTAAGACTCACTTTGTTTCATTTGTGAAAACGATCGTGTGGTTTTGGTCTGAGAGCAACATCTGATGTTTAAACTGGGACCAGATTTGAATCACAGATACGAGGTGCTGGATGGCAGTACTCCAAGCTGGGCTGAGGCCTCGAACCACCAGCCCTGCTGTCCTCTGGCTTCCTTCCCTTCCTGCCCTGTCCAGAACTTCCTCCTTCCCTCACATCCCAGTCAGCCTGTGGATCCCAGGAGCCTCCAGTAGGACCTAGATCCTCTCACCACCAGGACCTGGTTCTCTTTCTTTCAGGATTATGATGCCCCACGTGGCCACCTCCTGCAGATCCAAGAAGTGACAGGCCCCAGGGAGCCCCAGGGAAAACAAAGGGTGAATTTGCTTTGCATTTCTCTCCTGCAGAATGGAGCCCCAGGCATTCAGGCCACTGTTTGTGACCACAGCTGACACTCAGCTTCTGAGTCAACCCAGAATCTGCCAGAGAAGGGGAAGCTGAGAGGACAAAGCAGGGCCCTCAGCAAAGCCCAGCCAGGATTGGAGCAAACCACAGATCCCCCTGGAACCAGCAGCGAGGGCAGGACAGCCTCTGTGAACTGCAGCTGGCAACCACCCCAGAGGCCACCTCTGCCACGCTTTGTCTCTGTATCCACCCCTAGGAAGCAAGGATTCTATATGAGTGCTGGGGACCAAATGCCAGGAGCCCTCCACAGACACTACACATCAGTGGGATAAGCAGGAATTGGCTTCTTAAGAACATCAAGGGCTTTGAGCATGGCCTGAGTAACAGTTAGGGCTTCAGGGTCCCAATCTCCACCACTTCTGCTGCTCTTTGATCCTGGGGTCCTTCCCTGTGACATTTGTCAAAGTATTCGTTCAATGGGTCATTATAAGGTCTCAGTGAGAGAATGCATTTACAGCTTAAGACAGCTGTTATCATCATTATTACCACTGTTCAGAGGTTCCCTGCTCCGCCCTTAATCCCACAGATGTGTACGTTCACTGAACAGCCAACAGTGAGAATGTTGCAAACTCTGAATTAGGCCACTCTGAGCGCTGTCTCCCTCGGCCAGGTCTTCACACCCTCCCAAAGTTCAGTGTCCACCCTTCATTGTTCCTGGTGGGTGCTTCTGTGAAGGCCAGGCACAGGCAGGAGGAGCTGGACTCAACGCGACCGTGACTCCCCAACCCAGTGCAGGGTGGAATCCATCTCTCCTTTTCCAGGCACGTCCTAAGGCCTGAGCTTATGATCTTTCACCAACGAGGAATGAGAGCCAAGCAGTACCTGGCCTCATGCCTCCTTCAAGACGGTATCTCTTATTTCTGAAGATTCCTTTAGGCTGTATTTCTTTTCTTAGGAGAAGTGGGAGTTTTAATTCACCAGAAAAAAATACTCTTTACGTTTTGGAGCAGAATTTGCTTCGAGATCTGGATTTTCCACTCTACTTTTTAAGTGAGAATCTGCTCCGGCCAAGTCCTCCTCGTTAAGGGCATCTGCCCAAATTTGTGTCCCCAAAAGCTTGGCTTTGAGAGGGGCATGAGGATAAATGGACTCAGAGTGAAGGATCTGGAAAAGACGAGCAGGGGTTGATAAACCACTCCAGGGCCTGGGGGGAAAGGAGGGGTGAGGCTGGAGACCCCACACCCCACCCTCAAACTGTAACCACTGCTCAGTCGTCTGCTTCATTGGCTGGGGATTTTTGAGTTTTGAGTAAGAATATTAAACACAGATTCTCTCTCTCTCTCTCTCTCTCTCTCTCTCTCTCTCTCTCTCTCTGAAATCCCCAACCCAATCCCATTCTGCCATTTCCTATGTAATAAACAGGTAATGGGAGCAGGGGTGATTAGCATTAACAGTCCTCTCACCCCATGCTGTGGTTTGAATGTCCCCCCAAGCTCATGTTGGAACTCAACCCCCAATATGGTGGTGGAAAGTGGGGCCTTTAAGAAGTGATTGGATCGTGAGGACTGTGCCCGTGTGCAAGGGTTGATGCATTCATGGAGTAAGGGGTTGATGCTTTAATGGGTGGTCATGGGCATGGTTCTGATGTCTTTATAAGGAGAGCCAGTGAGGAGGTTAGCTCTCTTGCTCAGGCCATCCGCCCATGTGACACCATCTTGCTGTAGAGAGCCACCACCAAGAAGAAGGCCCTTACCAGATGCACCTCTCCAAAACTGTAAGAAATAAATTTCATTTCTTTATAAATTACCCAGGGCCAGCCCCGTGGCTCACTCGGGAGAGTGTGGCGCTGGTAGCGCTGAGGCCATGGGTTCGGATCCTATATAGGGATGGCCGGTGCGCTCACTGGCTGAGCATGGTGCAGACCACACCGTGCCGATGGTTGCAATCCCCTTACCAGTCAAAAAAATAAATAAATAAAAATAAAAATAAATTACCCAGTTTCAGGTATTCTGTTATAATCAACAAATAATGGACTCATACACCCCACGACCAGTGGTCTGAACACAAACTGCTCCCTGGCCCTGGGAAAGGCGCCTTGAACACCCTGGTCCACAAGAACCATCTTGGATCCGGGCTCCTCCCCAGCATATTCTCAAAAGTTTCCCAGTGGGGGGGAAATGATTTTTCACTAAACAAGTCCTCTTTAGACATAGATACTCCGACATTTTTTTCTGTACCTTCACTTGGAGACCAGAAATTGCTTTTTGGATAGAAGAGAGAAGGCAAGCCGGATATCTAGAGGCCAGGTACTATTCCCAAATGTGTTCATTTGACCTGCACACTATTATAATTTTTAAAAAGTAATGAGTTGTCAACATTTTAAAATCAGGTATTTTTGTGTTTTAAAAATCCAGATTCTAGGGCCGGCCCGGTGGCACACTGGAGAGTGCGCCGCTTGGGAGTGCGGTGGCGTTCCCGCCAAGGGTTCAGATCCCATGTGGAGACCGGTTCCCGCTCACTGGCTGAGCGCAGTGGGGGCGCAACACTGAGGGTTGCGATCCCGTTGCCGGTCCCCGGTACAGGCGCGACACCAAGGGTTGCGATCCCGTTACCGGTCAGTAAAAAAGACAAAAAAAAAAAAAATCCAGATTCTAGCTCCTCTTGGAAACAAACAAACAAAAATCAGAAGTCTGGCAGCAGTGGGCCCTCATTTTCCCAAGGCGAGATCTGGCTGGAGCTGAGAGGCTTTCTTCCGTGGAGGAGGTGCCCCGCTCCCCCTTGCTCTGTGCCTCCACCTGCCTGTCCGTAGGCATCTGCACCCAGGCCCCAGAAGCAGGCCGTGGAGGCTGGATCTCTCATGACATATCCCTCTCCTGCCTCAGCTTCCCCACCGCACCCCTCCCCCTGCCTACCCAGTCGCACCTCAGAGCAGAAAAAGAAAGCAAACCTCACCTAGCATCTGGAATGTTGGAATGCCACCCTGGGCCACACCACGTCTCCAATTGTTAAAGAAATGATGAAGAATCGCTAATGAACTTTTCTGTGAGTCTCAGACCTGTTTCTGTGCCATATTTTAGCAAAACATGATGCATTTCATGTCTACGGAGAGTGCGTATTTTTCCCCAGAGAGAAAATTTCGAGGGACAGAATTATCCAATAAGGCTCTCTGACATTTACTGTCTAAAAGAGACAAGACTCATGCCATTGACCCCGAAGATAAGATGTGCCAGGAATGAGAGTGGAGAGAGAAAGTCTTCCAGAAAAGCCTGCTGGGCCCGGCACTGGGGTGGGGAGACCAGGCAGATGGCCACAGACCTGAAGGGAGTGTCTGTCAGCACACTGCTCCCTGCAGGAGAGCCTCACGGCCTCCTCCTCAGCCATTCTTCCTAAACTCAGACTAATCCATCTCATCCTGAACATGCCTTGCAAACAAAAACAGTACTTGACTTTGCTGGCTTTGAGTCTTCTTTCTGCTTTGCTTCCTTCTGGCTCCTTTTCTGATGCCAGCCCAGCAGTGTGGAGCCCTGTCCTCTCCCCACTGTCACCCACAGCAACCCTGCTCCCCAGTGACACACAAATCTCTGCTGTTTCTCCCCTCTCTGTGCACCCTCTTCAGGCAGCATGCTTACATTTCACAAATGCTTCCTGGAAAAAATTTATTAGAGTGATCAAGTGTGACGAAGCACCACGTGTGCAAGGTTTTAAATAGTTGTTAAGGTCTGGAACTCTTTCTTCAGGTGGAATTTTATGAGAAATCACAATGTGAAAACAATGAGGATGCCCCAAGTGGAGGCATGAGTGGAAGAGGATGGGCACAGGATCCCACCTGCTCAGCCGCCCCCACATCCCCACTTCTCCACCCCGCGGGGTCTGAGGGCTTCACACATGTGATCTGGAAACCTCTGCTCTGAAGTGTTGTCCATATAGGGAGTGGGGGCGATGATATATGGCTGGTGATGGAGGAGATGGAGATAGTGACAGAAGTGATGGTAGTGGCAGGGATGGCAATAGTGGTGGTGAGGCTAATTGTGGTGGTGGTGACAGTGGGGTGGGGTGGGGTGATAGTGGTGATGGTGGTGTTCATGGTAGAGGTGGAGATGAAGGTGGTTGTGATGGAGCTGATGCTGGTGGTAATGATGGCAGCAGTGGTGGTGACCACTGGGATGGTGGCGTTAATGTTAGTGGTGGTCATGATGGTGGTAGCAATCATCGAGATAGTGGTGTTAATGGCAGTGATGAAGGTGATGGTGGTGTTAATGGCAGCAGGATGATGATGGTGGTGTTAATGCCAGTGGTGATGATGATGGTGGTGTTAATAGTAATGAGATGATGATGGTGGTGTTAATGCCAGTGGTGATGATGATGGTGGTGTTAATGGCAGCGGGATGATGATGGTGGTGTTAATGGCAGCGGGATGGTGATGGTGGTGTTAATGGGAGTGGTGTTGGTGATGGTGGTGTTAATGGCAGTGGTGTTGGTGATGGTGGTGTTAATGGCAGTGGGATGATGATGGTGGTGTTAATGCCAGTGGTAGTGGTGATGGTGATTGATGGTGGTGTTAATGGCAGCGGGATGATGATGGTGGTGTTAATGGCAGTGGTGGTGGTGATGGTGGTGTTAATGCCAGTGGTGATGGTGATTGATGGTGGTGTTAATGCCAGTGGTGGTGGTGATGGTGGTGTTAATGCCAGTGGTGATGACGGTGGTGGTGTTAATGCCAGTGGGATGATGATGGTGGTGTTAATGCCAGTGGTGGTGGTGATGGTGGTGTTAATGGCAGCGGGATGATGATGGTGGTGTTAATGGCAGCGGGATGGTGATGGTGGTGTTAATGGCAGTGGTGGTGGTGATGGTGGTGTTAATGCCAGTGGGATGATGATGGTGGTGTTAATGGCAGTGGTGGTGGTGATGGTGGTGTTAATGCCAGTGGTGATGAGGATGGTGGTGTTAATGGCAGTGGTGGTGGTGATGGTGGTGACAGTGGCAGTGGTCATGGTGGTAACCATAGTGTTGGGTACAGACAAGATTCTATTAAAACAAGGGTTGTACTAAAATATTAATTTTAGGCACTATGGTAGGGAAAATAAGAAGGTAAACCCTTTTTTGAAAAGCATCACCTTGCGATTCGTGTATATTTCTCAGCGGTATACATATTACTGACAAAGGCACACAGTATGTACTAAATATATATAACTTAATTTGAGATTTCTGTGTCTTAAAAGAAACAGCTGGTCCAAAAGTTTCTGTTCGGATGTCCTTAAGCCCAAAGGACACATATTAGAAAGAGAAGGGAAAGCTTTTGATGAAAGGGACAAAGGTATTTTGAAATGAAAGGGAAAGACAGCAGAGGACGGAAGGATGAAGAAGCCTCCTCGAATTAGGAAGGTAGATACCAACCCCATCCCGACAGAAGAAGGAAATAGAAAGGCACCGTGTGTTGAGCCCTCAGCAGCTCGTGACAACTGTGAGGCAGACACTAGGACCTGCGCTCCACAGGGCGGACCTGGGGCTGGGGCCGAGGCAGCCCCAGCCAGCCCCGCTCTCTCTGCACCGCGCAGCTCTCCAAGGGAGCGCGAGGACATAAAGAATTCCATTCAGTGGCCATTTTGGAGGCATGTTAAGCACTGAGGACAGCAGCAGGTGGGGTCCCATTGATGACATTCGTGAATACGCCTGACAAGGATGCTTTCCCTCAGATTTCAGAAATTTCATTGTGCACGGTGTTTCCTGCCCACCTTCGGTTTTCACTCCAAATGGAATGTGGCTAAGATGTCAAGTGTGCAGTTTTGTTTCCTTGCAGATCTGGGGCTACACGACTGTATTACGGTTCTCCAGAGAAACAGTATATATATGCACTCACACATATATACAAACTTGCTTTCCTCAAAAAGTTCATTGAAAATAGAATTGAAAGATAACACCAGTCTTTTCGTGAACTTTTCCAAGTGCCCTCGTGTGTGATATATGTGATTTATTATGAGAGATCAGCTCATGCCACTACGGAGGCTGAGATCTGCCGTCTGCAAGCTGGAGACCCAGCAAAGCCAGTGGTGCAATTCAGCCCGAGTCTGAAGGTCAGAGAACCAGGGGGTCTGGCGATGTAAATCCCAGTCGGGGATCGGGGAGAAAACGAAGTGAGCTGTGCAGCTCCAGCAGGCAGGCAGGAGAAAGGGGTGAATTCCTCCCTCCTCCGCCTTTTGTTCTATTCAGGCCCTCAACAGGTTGGGTGATGTCCACACACAGCGGGGAGGACAATCTACTGATTCAAATGCTGATCTCATCCTGAAACACCCTGGCAGACACGCCCAGAAGCAATGTTTAATCTGGACACCTGGGGGCCCATTCAAGTTGACATAAAATTAACCGCTTCAACAATAAAGAACCAAACTTGCATGTACCGAGCACAGGGGCAGGCCACGCTGGTGGAAGCCCCTGCACCTGTTTCTGAATTGCTGAGTTTCCCGCTTGCCTGCACCAAACTGCACATTTGATTAGGGGCATGGCCATAAACAAAAAATATATTTATTCTTCTCCTAAGTCACCTCCAACCACTGAGTCACAGAAGTGCGACCTAAGCCGGGTGCTCCCCACCACTAATGACTCCGCTCTTCTACACGTTTATTTGATTTTTGTGACTCTCTATTCTACACGAAAAATGTGAACTATTTGATTTTTTTTGTTTGTTTATTTTAAATTTATTTGTCATGTGAAACAGGCAGCACATACTTATTGATGACATTTTGGAAAATGTTAAAAATTATTTTGAAAAAACAGGAAAAAATGTCATCGCTAGTCTGACCAGCTTTTTCATGCTGTGTGTATGCATGAGCCTGGGAACATAATGGGGGCTGGGGGAGTGTTTTGGTTTTTATTATGGAATCAAGCTCAACTTTGATTCTTTTGTTTAATTTAAAATCAAGTCACAAGCATTTTGTCAAACCATTAAAAATAAAGCAGCATCCATTCTGCTTGCAACTCTTTGCTGTGCACTTGCTAGTTGTTGGCACAGGCTCGGGACACAGCAAACTGCAGGCCACATAGAACCTGTCTGCGGGTAGAGTTGTCCAGCAGGCCCTCATTTGCAACCTGTGTTCTAAAGCTCCAAGTGATTATCGTGGAAGCCAGATAGTTGCATTTTCTCCTAAAATCATGACAAAGAAATTCAGGCCCAGCTCAGGTGCATTGTTGGTCAGCACGTAACTTAGCATAACTTTTTTTGGAGGACAGTTTGGCAATTTTATCAAAATCTGAAATATCTTTTTACCCTGTCATCTCACTCTGAGGAATCTATGCTAAAGATACATTTAGTTCTTGAGGGCACAAAGATATAGATACAAAGAATGATCAGTGGGTTTGTTTGTTAAAACAAAAAACTGTAGGGAAAAAAAACATAAATGCCCTTAAATAAAAGAATATTTAAGTAAATTATGCCACATCTCTGGGCAATTAAATGCTACCCAGACATTAAAAGAAGTAATTTAGATTTGAGCACATTGCTTTAGAAAGATGTCCATGAAACATTTAGGAAAAAAACCAGCCATAGAAAAACATGCATATTGGGGCCCCTGTTGTTTTAAATGAAATGTTCATGTTTGTATATGTTTGTGTACAAATAAAAAAAAAGTCTGGAAGGGCTATCAACAAATTATTAACCATGGTTACAGCAAGAGTAGGTTTTAGGGTGATTTGTACTTTATAAATTAAGCTATTAGCTGATTTCTTTTGTTATGAATATGCTTCATTTGAAAATGAAACAATAATTATCCATTGTTTGAAAAACAAGAGATAAAAGGACACCAGTTTAAATGTGGACCTAAACTTTACAAATATCAATGTTTGGACTCACTGGTGCCATGGACTCAGATATCTGTCATAAGTAATGAGTTATTTCTACTCACATACAAAAGAATTTATGCATAGTAATTACATACACAGACAAAACCCCTAGAGAACCTCTCCCGCATGTGCATAAGGCAGAGTGTGCACTGCAGCTCTGCTTGTATAGCAGAAGGTGGAAATAATGGAATGGCAGTGCTATATACTGAATATTTGTGTCCCCCAACATTTGTGTGTTGAAACCTAACCCCCAATGTAATGGTGTTAGGAGGTAGGGCCCTTGGGAAGTGATTAGGTCTTAGGGTGGAGCCCTCATGAATGAGATTTAGTGCCTGTATTAGTCTGCTTTTTTCTTACTATAACAGAATACCTGAGACTTGGATAATTTATAAGAAAAAAGTTTTATTTGGCTCACAATTCTGGGACAGCTCTTCTGGTGCTGGCCTCAGGCTGCTCCTACTCATGGATGGAAAATGGCAGGCATCCAGCGAGTGCAAGGAGATCACATGGCGAGAAGAAGCAAGAGAGGGAGGGAGGTGCTAGGCTCCTTTAAACAACCAGCTCTTGCGGGAACTAATAGAGCAAGAATTCACTCACTACTGCCCCCATCAGAGAGGACATTAATCCATTGATGAAGGATCCACCTCCATGACATGAACTGAACAGCTCCCAACACTGCCATATTGGGGTTTAGATTCAATGTGAGCCTTGGGGAGACAAACATATCCAAACTATATCAGTGCCCTTATAAAAGAGGCTCCTTAAACTTCCCCAGCCCCTTCCACCATGTGAGGACACAGCTAGAAGATACTATCTATGAACGAGGAAACAGATCCTCACCAGACACCAACTCTGCCAGCATCTTGATCTTGGACTTCCCAGCCTCCAGAACTGTGAGAAATAACTTTCTGTTGCTGATGAGCCATCCAGCCTATGGTATCATGTTCTTGCAGCCCAAATAGACTAAGACAGGCAGAATGGAGATGTAGAATATGGCTTATTCAGCAGCTAAAGGGAACAAGCAGGATCAAACTCCAGAAAGATACACATGACAATGATGGGTTAAAATAAATAAATAAATAATGTCTCCACCTATGAAGAATTCCTGTCACAAATGTTGAACCTCCTTCTAGTCTAGACTTTAGATAAATTTCCATTTGTTGGAAGTAAAGCAATGGAGTATCAGGTTCTATGGCACCCCAACAAAGCAAAAGGAGACTCCAGAATGGGGGCCATTCTCCAGGCAAGTGACCTGGTTTCTTCACTTTCATGGCATAAAAATAAACTGGGGGAGGAAGGGATGCTCCATATGGAATTCTGTAATTCAAACAGACCAACTATAAAAAGATATTTTTGAGACAATTGGGGAAATCTGATTATGGAGTGGGTGTCAGATGATAAGAAATTGTCACTAATTTTGTTACATTTGATTACTAGCTTTGTGGTTATTTTTCTTAAGTCCATACCTTTTAACACTGTATACAGACAGGTGTCAGGATGAAGTGACCTGATGACTGAATTGGTTACAAAATACCTCAGCAAAGAGGGTAAAAAGAAAATAAGCAAATGTAGTAAAATTGTAATAACCACAGACGTGGACTGATGGGTAGGTGGGCTTGGTACAAACTTCTCTCCTATATCTGCATGTGTCACCTGTATGTGCAGTGTAAGAAATGGGCTGGAAGGGAACACACTAGTGGTTACAGTGGCTGCCTCTTGGGGCAGGGCAAGGCCTGAGGAGTGGAGAGAGAGGCAACAGGGCCTCCTTCTCACATGCGTGCCTTATTTATACCATAAGAATAAAGATGGGAGGCAAAATGATAAGACAAGTACCAATTACCAAATCTGGGTGGTGTGAGCACAGGGCTTGGTGTGTTCTCTGTTCTTCTGTGCACTGTGTTAGTTTTTCACGATAAAATAATTTTAAAACAGAACTCAAAGGAAGATGAAACAAGAGCTTATGCAACTCACAGAAAGTAAAATCCCTCAGAGCCAAGGATGTAGGCCCTGCCCAGCTCACCCAGCCACTTGCAGGAAAGACCAGAAACTCAGCACTTGGCCATACAGGTGACTTAGGCTTCAACCACACTGGCCACCAGATTACTGAGAAAGGAGTTTCTCAATTTCCATGGGTTCGGGTTTCAGGACACTCCTCTGAGTTTCAAGCCACTCCCCAAATTCTCAGGTCCCTCCTGTAAGCCCTCCCCTAGAGGAGAGTTACCATTGCTTGTTAAACCTATTTTCAGCACCAACATGGGGAAGTTGAGACCTTGGGGACTTATACAAATCCACTGGCTGGGCATGTTCAGTAAAGTGGAGCTTAACCCTTGAATGACCTTCCAGTAGAGGTGCTAAAGAGCACAGAATATTCTTGAATATGTCTAATGCATGTGATGGAATTTGACCAATGAACATGACCTAAAAATAGACCACTTGAGCTTGTGCAAGACTATGTTACATGACTGGGAACCACCCCCTTAGTTGAATATTCATTAGACTGCATGAATATGTATCAGCTAGTGAGACTATAAAAGTGGAATCCTGGTAGGAGGTGGGTTTTTGCTCACTTTCCTGGGGCCAACTCACACTCTGCCTGTGGAGTGTGTATTTCTTTCCTTTTGTATCAAACTTGGCTTTAGCAGGCTGTTGTTCACTCTTGAGCCACCCAAAATCCTGGTAGGAGGTGGGTTTTTGCTCACTTTCCTGGGGCCAACTCACACTCTGCCTGTGGAGTGTGCATTTCTTTCCTTTTGTATCAAACTTGGCTTTAGCAGGCTGTTGTTCACTCTTGAGCCACCCAGCACTCTGCACTAAACTTTAAGTCTGTATTTCTTACTTTTTAATTAAACTTGGTGCAGGCCCTGCTCAGTCTCTGGAGCTAGGACGCATCCTCTCTGTGCAATCTGTATCTCTTATTTGTCACATTAAAGTTGTTCTCACTTTCTACTGTGACTCTGTTCTTGAATTCTCTCCTGTGGCAGAGTCAAGAACCGGGTAAGAGGACAGGGTAGGTTGAGGCCGACTCTCAGGCCTCCCCAAACCCCTCCTCCGACATCAGTACCACGGGCCTTGGGGGAACCCAACCACATGTGGGTGTTTGAGGTTTAGGTATGACAAACCAAGAGAAACCAGAACTGTTGATCACCCTGCACAGACATGAACGGAAGAGCCCAGAGGAAGGATTTAGCAGGTGTGCCTCCAGGGCTGAGTTGCTTGGGGACTTTCCCTCAGGCCTCCCCAAACCCCTCCTCCGACATCAGTACCACGGGCCTTGGGGGAACCCAACCACATGTGGGTGTATGAGGTTTAGGTATGACAAACCAAGAGAAACCAGAACTGTTGATCACCCTGCACAGACATGAATGAAAGAGCCCAGAGGAAGGATTTAGCAGGTGTGCCTCCAGGGCTGAGTTGCTTGGGGACTTTCCTCTATAGGAACAGGGTCATATCCTACAGTACCATTAATTACTGATTGTTATTTTAAAAGCACCATACACTTAGCTATTGAATAACTATTTAGCAAGTATCTGTGATTTTCCAGGCACTTGGGTACCATACAAAAGTGGCAGATAACAGGGCACGCGGGCTGGGAGTTGTCCTCACCAGCCAACACCTATGACAGGGAGCCCCTCTAGGGCACTCGCCCATCATCCCAACTCCCCCTCATATCTGCAAATGGGATCATGGCACCTGTGGGCGGGGTGCGGGAGAGGAGGGGATAGAGTTCATTCTCTCAGAGCAGCACTCATGGAGGCATCTTCATGGGAATATCCTTTGCCTTCTTCTATCCTTGGGAGCTGCCCTGAATGCCCTTTTTTTTAAACAAGGTCTGTCTTCCCTGGGTGTTGGGGGGTGCGTTCCACACAGCCTTGGCCCAAAGCTTACCTCTGGGGAAGAGCACAGGGATCACTCCCCTCCCTGAGTTTCAGCAGCAGAGACATCCCAAGAGAGATGACAGAGGTACTCAGGAGGCTTTCAAGGAAGACAGTGCTGGAGAACCATTGATTGGAAGAGCTAGAGGGAGAAGGTGGGGAACGACAGCTGGATTAGGAAGCCCGGAGCAGCGCTGGCAAGGGTGTAAATCCTGAGTAGGGTCAGATGAGATTTACATCTCTTTCCTAGTGCTTGGCTGAGTTTCTTTTTTTCAAAAAGTAGGCATGTGTTATTTTTGTCTTTGGAAAATGTAAACCTGGGAAAGAATAAAGACTTATCCATTCAAAGTGAGTGAAGTAACTTTGGGGGCAATTAGATTTCACCATTTTCCATTCACAACAGTTTGACATGGAATAGGGCTCAGAGAACCAGGTTCCTGCAAAACTGTACTTGAAGATATCACCACGTGCAGCAAATTAAACCAGTTCAAGGGTAGAGAAAGTTTTCTGAGTCTTTGGGGATCCAGGTACAGAGCCCAGCCATACGAGAAGAAATGTTTTTAGACGTGTGCAGTAATCACAGCTAGAATAACTACAGCCTGACTGCTTTAAAAAAAATACACCTTTTCCAGTTTTAAATCTGCACATGCAAATGTGAAAATGCCAGCCTGTCCACACCACAGCTCTGTAAGAGTAAGTACGGGCCTCAAGAAAATGCATGACAGTAGTTCTGTTCTGAATGGAGACAAACAGAAGCTTCGCCTCGTTGGTGGGGGCTGCCCCCTCCCCCCGAATCTAGTCCTTAGCTTCTCTTCTCCTGACTAGTTTTTCTTTGGTCTAAGGGTGCTAAGTCAGTGGAGTGAGTAGGTGAGGAATAGAAGGAGGAGCAACGTCAGGGGTGGAGGGACCAGGACACCATTGCCTCTGAAAATGGGCTGATTTATTTAGGTATTTGATGAACCAAAAACAATGTGATTCATGTGCACTACATTTGCTGATTTGTAAAATGCAGAATAGTCATGCATTATTGATGCAAAATAAGTAACTCATCAACTGGCCATCACTGACTGGGCACCTGGCCTGCATGGTCACCTTGATTCCTCAAGGAAGCTCAGACAGGCAGGCAGCAGCAGCCCCAGGACACGCACAGGACAAGCTAGGGTCGGGGCAGAGGGACAACGTCAGCCCGCATCTGCCAGATTCCAAAGTAGTCACCTTTTCACAGCTCTAAACACAGCTGCAGAATGGAATCATTCATAGAAGAAAGAATGCTGTAAATTTACTTACAAAACAAAAACGAACTTTGTGTTTCAAGTCAACTGTAAAGCCATGGAGTAGTGACCTCTGTCTGTTTCACTGACTGCTAGGTGACCCCGTCTCTAATAGTTCCTGCTGCAAGAAATCTGCTTGATAAATATTTGTCGAGTAAATGAATCAGTGAATGAAATTGCTGAAATAACTGATGCTTTATAAAGTAAATGAAAGCACCTCGGTTAAAAAGGAAAGTGTCCACAGTTAAGAAGACATTACATTAAAAGGACGCTAAGATCAAAAACCATAGGCTCGCATCATCATTTTTAAAAATCACAGACAATGTGTTGAAATAAGTACTGCCATGTGCATTCGTGACGATCCGATGCTAACGAGAGGCTTCCTGGTGACAGCATCCACTGGAACTTATCCTGAATCCAGATGAGGTGGCAGTGGTGTGGAACATCTTGGTCACATCCACGGTACCATAGTCTTGCACCTAGGGCTAAATTTATCAGGTGAGCAGGTGAAAAAGATCGAGTTCACCTCTAAAAAACACACTGCGGTAGCACATGCTCTGCCACAGAATGGAATTAGTCAAATCAGTCCATGTCAGGGGTAAAAATGATACAGAGCCTTTTCTAAATGACCAAATGTGACACTCTGGCAGCTACAGAGATGAGCAGGACTTGGCACACGTGCTGGATAATGTCAAGCATCGTCCAGGACCTCAAAGCTGCAGGATTCACCCCCATCCTCAGTCCTATAGCATCAGATTTGCTTCAGTTTAACCTTCCCCAGAACAATTCTGAGTTGTTTATAACCTACCACCCTGTAGGGAGAGGGCCCTGCTCCCTGGGCAGCCACAAGTTCTGCTCAGCACAGTGACAGGCTGGGATGTGGGATGGGAGCAGGAGCTGAACTGCTCCTGGAAATCAAGGATGAAGGTGTTGCTGCTGGCAGGAGGTGAGAGAGCAGAGTGCTGTGACTGATGAACCTCCAGTCTCAGAGACGTCTCACTGGCAGTCCAGAGTGAATGCTCAGCCGGCAGCCTTCCATGTAGCAACTCAGGGATCCAGGATCCTTCCAACTCATGGTGGCCTCCCCCCCAGCAGACAAGAGCTTAGGTCAAGAAGTGACCACATCACATCCACTCCCATCTCACCAGGCGAACTGGTCAAGGGGCCCCATCTAGATACAAGGGGGACTGGGGACATGAGCCCTGGCTGGGCAGCTGCATCATACTGCATGGCCACATGATAGAAGGGAAGCAAGAGTCTCCCCAGGGAGGGGAAGGAAGTCCTGGACGATGAGAGGAGCCACTGAGGCTAGGCTGGGGTGTGGAGGAGTCAGAAAGAAAGCGCTTTAGGGTCCAGTGCAGGTGTATTGGCCAGTGGCTGTAAGCAGCATGAGGCAAACCTCCTTTGCCTTCTCCCTTGAAAATTCTCAGTGAAGTTTGTGGCACATAAAGCTTTTGTATGAGTGGCTTCTTTGGGGGGAGCTAGAAAGTCACTGAGTTCTGTGTCTGGTCTCACATGGAGAAAAATACAAGTACCAGAGGCAGCCTGCATTAAACTCACATCACATAAATGACCAATACCAACTTTGGGATAGCCTGGGGCTATGCATGCAAATTTTATTACTATCACATAATTCGCAGTGGTGGTCCTGAAATTACTACCCACATTTTACATATCCTAAATTTGAAATGTACATTGTAAGAAAGGTATATTGGGTTGAAAGGTGTCCCCCGCAAAATTCATGTCCATCTGGAACCTCAGAATGTGCCCTTATTTGGAAATAGTGTCTTTGTACATACAGTTAGTTAGGACGAGGTCATACTGGATTAGAGTGAGTCCTGAATCCAGTATGGCTGGCCTCCTTTCAAGAAGTGAAGAGATACATAGAGACTATGTGAAGATGGAGGCAGAGAACGGAGAGATGCAGCTACAAGCCGAGGAACAGCAAAGATTGACAGCAACCACCAGCAGCTAGAAGAGACTGGGAAGGATCCTCCTCTACAGCCTTGGAGGGAGTGTGGCCCTGCCGACAACTTACTGTCAGACTTCTGGACACTAGAACTGTGAGAGAATAAGTTTCTGTTGTTATAAACCACCCAGTTTGTGATAATATGCTACAGAAGCTCGGAAACTAAGACAGAAGGGGATGGTCAGAGGGGAAGGTTAATAAAAATGAATATGGAAGAACATACAGCTACCAGTGGCCCTTTGTCATCTATCCCTGCCTCTCTCCTTAGCGCTAGACATTCTTCCAACAGACTCTAAGTCTCTCCAGCTGACTGTCCTCACGTCATCAAGTACGTCAATACTGGAGCCTAACTCATGCCTCCCCCAACCACCTTGTATTAGTCCATTTTCTCTTGCTTATAACAGAATATCTGAAACTGGGTAATTCATAAAGAAATGAAATTTATTTCTTACAGGTTTAGAGACTGGGAAGTCCAAGGTCCAGGGAGCACATCTGGTGAGGTGTCACATGGTGAGAATGGTCTGAGCAAGAGAGCCAACCTGCTCACTTGCTTTCCTGACAAAGCCATCAGAACCACACCCAGTACTCCATGAATGGATCAATCCACTCACGAGGGCACAGTCCTCACAATCTAATTCCAGGGAGCACATCTGGTGAGGTGTCACATGGTGAGAATGGTCTGAGCAAGAGAGCCAACCTGCTCACTTGCTTTCCTGACAAAGCCATCAGAAACACACCCAGTACTCCATGAATGGATCAATCCACTCACGAGGGCACAGTCCTCACAATCTAATCACCTCTTAAACTCCCCACCTTTCAAATGCTGTAATTGGATTTCCCACCTTACTGTCACAATGGAGATTAAGTTTCCAATACATGAACTTTTGGGGGACATCTTTGACCCACAGCACACCCCTTCCTGCTCCTCCTTCACCCACATGTCCAAGCTGGAAGCCTTGTCATCGTGCCCACCTCCTCTCTCCCCCACGTCTCCCACATCAAACCCATCACCCAGTCCCTGACCTCTGTCCCCCAAGTCCCCTTCTCTGAAGTGGGGCTTAGCAATCACCTCCACATGGCCCCTGCTCCCTGGTCTCTAATGCTTCTGCACTTCTCCACAGATGGCACTTGCTATAACTCAAATAGGGTCACATTGCTCCCCGCTTAGGCATGTCCACTCACTCCTTCCCCAACAACCCCCCAATCTTCTCCTGATGGGAGAAAGCCTAGACCCCAAAAAACAAATGAGTCTAGGTGCTTGACATGGATTACCTAAATTGCCCCTTAAATCCCACCCTAGAGTTAGGTTTAGTCATTACCCCCCTCTGATCAGTAAGAGAACTGAGACTGAGGAAAGACGAAGTTACAAACAACTTGTAAGTAGCAAAGAGGGGCTGAACTCTTCCCCCAAATTAAGCCAGTTCTATTGAAAAACTTCAACTTGGGATTGAAGA
>NW_007727254.1:145720-146474 GCF_000696425.1 Galeopterus variegatus
GGAGCGCCGCCGCGCTCCCAAGCGGTGCACTGTAGCAGTGCGCCACCGGGCCGGCCCCAAATAGTTCTGTTCTTAATACATAGTCTTAAGTTTTTTCCTACATAGAAAAGGGAAGTGTCTTAGGCCATTTTCTGTTGATTGTAACAGAATACCTGAATCTAGGTAATTTTTTTTTTATTTATTTCTTACAGTTTTGGAGGCTGGGAAGTCCAAGGTCAAGGACTTCTTGCTAGTGGGGACTCCCTACAGAGTTCTGACGCAACAAAGGGAATCACATGGCAATGGGGGTTGTGCATGTGAACTACGGTCTCTCTTCCTCTTCTTATAAAGCCATCAGTTCCACTCCTGTGATAAACCATTAATCCATTAATCCATGAATGGATTAACCCACTCATGAGGGCTCTGCTTCTTGAAGGCCCCACCTTTCCAATACCATAGTTGGATTGCCCACCCTCTTAGTACTGTTACAATGGGGATTAAGTTTTGGGTTTATTTTAAATTTTATTTTGTCAATATACAATGTGGTTGATCATTGTGGCCCATTACCGAAACCTCCCTCCGTCCTCCCTCTCCCCCTCCCACCCAACAATGTACTTTCTGTTCACTTGTTGTGTCAACTTCAAGAAATTGTAATTGTTATGTCTTCTCCCCCCGTTTTTTTTTTTGTGTGTGTGTGTGTGTGTTTGTGTGTGTATTTATTTATTTTTTTTTAGCTCCCACCAATAAGTGAGAACATGTGGTATTTCTCTTTCTG
>NW_007727254.1:147563-151085 GCF_000696425.1 Galeopterus variegatus
ATCTATCTGCAATTGTTTGAGGAACCTCCATACCATTTTCCATAGAGGCTGCACCATTTGGAAAAAGGAACTCTCATACATTGTTGGTGGGATTAAGTTTCAACATGAGTTTTGTAGGGCACAAACATTCAAACCATAGCAGGAAAAAAACAAATTTTACATACGAAATGAGCTTTAAGGCAGAAAAACTATGTCCTTCAGATCCCAAGCCCTTGATTTGTGCCAATTCTGATCCATAAGGTCAATATAAAAACACTATCAACACATTTACACAGGGCTGCCCTCCACGTGTGCTGTTAAGGTCATAAAGTTCTCCTCTTATGACCATACTAGTTTTGTATTGCTGCATATCAAATTATCACAAATTTAATAGCAACACCCGTATCACAAATTTATCACAAATTTAATAGCTTATAACAACACCCGTGTGTTACTTACAGTTGTTTGAGTCAGAAGTCTGGGTAAGGTGTGGCTAGATTCTCCATTCAGGGTCTTACAAGACTGAAATCAAAGTACCAGATGGGCAGTGTTCCTTTCTGCAGGCTCAAGGGAAGATTCTGACAATCTCATTCTCATTCAGGTTGTTGGATGAATGAGTTGTAGGACCAAAGTCCATACAGGACTACAGGGAAGCTGAAGTTTCCTTGCTGGCTGCCACCTGCATTCCATGCCACATGGACCCCTCCACCTCCAGAACCAGCAATGTAGAATCGCCCTCACATCGAGTCCCTCCTTCACTTCAAAGAGCCCAGCCCCTTCAAAGGGTTCACCTGACTAGGTCAGGCTCACCCAGGGTAATCTCTTTTCCTTCAAGTCAATTTATTTGGGACCAAAATCCCTTGCCTCCAGCACCTAGATTAGTGTTTAACTGAATGGCAGGGAGAAGGTGTGTGTGCACCAGGGGAGCAGATCTTGGGAGCCGTGTTAGGATCCCACCTCCCACAGAGGCTTAGCCTTGGTTCCCATGCACATTGTCTTCTTTATTCGAAAAGAGCAGGAAAATTTCCCTTACTTCTAATTAGTTCAATATGCTAGAAAACGAAACTTATCTTGGAGCTGACAAACTATCCTGTGGCCCAACTGGCAAAATTTCAGAACCAAATAAAAGTTGGCTGACTCTGAAGCCTGTTTGTGCAGGGCCTAGTATTAAAGTCTTACCAGTTATTCCTACCATCAGAACAGTGAGGCACCTCAGGTGTTCCAGGGACAGCCAAGGACCTGCACGGGTGGGCCTGGCTGGTCTCATCAGCACTCACCGCTCTTAGAAGGAGCTCTGTGGTCACCGAAACCCTCACTGCTCAAAATGTGATCCTGAAGCAGCAGCATGGGCCCCACAGGCAAGCTGAACAGAAATGCAGAATTGCAGACCCCACCACAGACCTGCTGGACCAGAATCTGCCTTTTAACAAGATTCCAGATGATTCATGTGCACATTCCAATTTGAGGAGCATTGCTGTAAACCACATGCCCAAGGACCAGAAAGAAGTCGTTTTTCTCTGGAAAATGCACTGAAGACCTGGTGTGGACTGAACAGCATGTCGCCCCCTCTTCTGCACATCTCTACATTCATCCCTCTATATTAATGTCCTTATAAAATAGGCTTCAGAGAGCTGCCTCCCGCCTTCTGTCCCTTCCACCATGGTAGGACACATACAAGCATACTTCAGAAAGTTTGAGTTAAAAGATAACATAAATCTTTCCATGAATTTTTGAAGTACCCTTGTAGAAGATGCCCTCTGTGAGGAACTGGCCCTCGCCAGACACTGACCTGTCTTGATCTTGGACTTCCCAGCCTCCAGAACTGTGAGAAATAAATTTCCATTGTTTATAAATTACCCAGTCTATGGTTGTTACAGCAGCACAAACTGACTAAGACATCTAGCCACGCTAGAGGACTCTGTTAACACAGGCAATTATTCCTATGATCACTCCCATTTCCTGCTGTGCAGGCCCAGAACTGAAGGCCAAGGACAGGTGAATGCTGGGCTGACCCAGGTCATGCCCTCTGACCCTCTGACCCTCACAGGCCTTCATTGTGACCCAGGGAAGGTAAGTATTGCCTTTGCAGGGTCAGAGGTGAGGCACCTGGCATGGAACAGATGCCCAATAAAGGGCAGAGAGAGAGAGAATGAGAATGAGACGAGCTGCTCACTGCCTAACTGATAACGCTTTCCGAGTCATCCAAGGCTGGTGCTCAGTTCATCCTTTCGGCACATCTTCTGCCCCAATTAATTATAGACCCACTGTGTGTCCAGAGAACTGGGCAATCTGGAAAGCGGCCTCTGTCACTGACCCCTTGGTAGCTCCTAATCCTTACCTCATAGCGGTCTGCATGAATGTGTGCATCCCACCATAGTCAGTTACTGGGAGGGAGGAAGCCCACCCGCACTCTGGAAGCAGCATTGGGTTCGAATCCTCCCCACTTGCTAGCCATATGACCATTTTGGCATGGCGCTTAACCTCTCTGAGCCATATTTTCTTTAGACACCCAATGCTCTTGGTTTGACTTTCCCTGCCGGGTACCCCAGAGTTATCAGGGCTGGGAACACCTTGATTTTCACCTGCAGCCCCAATTCTGGTGCTCACTGGGGTCACTCAGGGACCCCAACTGATAGATGAATCTCCACCTCCAATGTTGTCTGCTCTGTACTGGAGGAAAGAGAATGCTCCAGAGGGTCTCGCACCAGCGCTTAAGTTAACAGTGTCCCTGCAGCTCACAGCTCACTGGCCAGAACTGGCCACATGCTCCACCCAGCCACAAGGAGCAGGAAATGCCAGCCTGCCACACCAGGGAGTGGAGACTACCTGGTGAGCGGTACTCAGGACATTCCAGGCCACTGTTGGGGAGACTGATGGAAAGTACATGGGTGGTCTAAAAGCCCCTGAAACCCTTTGGCCATCCCTGTTCTCAATGCATTCTGAGATGACAGGACATGATTTGAGGAGCCTTGGAGCCCTTTCTCTGATGGTGGATTTTCCAACAGATGGTGAGGCCACAGGAGGGCTGAGGGCCACAGGAGGGCTGGGGGGGTCTCAGCTCTCACTGCGAGCACTGACCTATCTCCCAAGTTGCCAGCTCGTCCCAGTGCGCACTTACTGAGGGGCCCGTGCTGGGGAAGGCCTGGGGCTGAGTGACGGGGTTCCATGGCCAGGAGGTCCCAGAATCTGTGTCTTTAGGCTTGTCGTCTGTCAGAATGAGGCTGGCACTGCTGCCTGCAGGCTTTGAGCCAGGCAATCTGCCTACTGGTCTCCGCACTTTCACTTTCCAGCATGTGACTATGAACAAGTCACATAACCTCCCTGGTCCTCAGTTTCCTCGTGTGCAACTTGAGGGCCTTCGTAGCACATCCCTCACAAGCCTGTGGTGAGGGTTAAAAGCATTGAAGGATTACAAGAGTTGGAAGATTGAGAGTTGCAGGGACTAAAAGTGCAACCTTCGCTACACTCTCAGCATCCCAACGCTTGCCGCCGCACCCCAGGGAGGGAACAGACTAGGGTGTGGTGTGTGGGAAGAGCTGGTAT
>NW_007727254.1:151255-169871 GCF_000696425.1 Galeopterus variegatus
AGCATTGAAGGATTACAAGAGTTGGAAGATTGAGAGTTGCAGGGACTAAAAGTGCAACCTTTGCTACACTCTCAGCATGCCAACGCTTGCCGCCGCACCCCAGGGAGGGAACAGACTAGAGTGTGGTGTGTGGGAAGAGCTGGTACCCCTCTCTGTCCAAACTCCAACCACCTGCCCCGGATCAGAAGGAGCAGGCTTGCATCGTGGGCGCTACACTCTCAGCATCCCAACGCTTGCCGCCGCACCCCAGGGAGGGAACAGACTAGGGTGTGGTGTGTGGGAAGAGCTGGTATCCCTCTCTGTCCAAACTCCAACCACCTGCCCCGGATCAGAAGGAGCAGGCTTGCATCGTGGGCTCCCTGTGTATGTGAAGTGCTCACAACACTGCCTGGCCTGAGCAGAGCTATGAAGGGATTACTCACTAGTAGGAGGCTTCCAGCACACAGCCCACCACTGACGGAGGCCCCAGAATTTGTCAGTGATTTTAAGTCCCCCTACCCCATAAGAAACCAGCTTTCCAGATCTTTCTTGTTCTCCACACCCCCTGTCACTTTGCCATGTACATAAGGGGCAGCTTTAAACTTTTTATATGCAAACAAACTTCCTCATGTGGCAAAGGGTCAGCTCCCAGGAGGTTTGGATTTGTGACTGGGTCTCCTTTTGTGGATGGAACTGAGTTTGGGACAGTGGGTGCTGAATGCCTCCTGGCTTTGCCCCCAGCCCCTGCTGGGGACACCAGTGACAGCTGGACAGAATTACAGCCTGGATGAAGACAGGCCCCCTGATCCCATCACCCTCGGATCCCACCTATGTATCCAAGTGCCTTGGAGTTCTCAGAACTGCTACTCAGCTAAGGAGCCTGTCTTAGTCCTTTTCTGTTGTGTAATTATAACAGAACACCTGAAACTGAGTAATTTATTTAAAGAGAAAGAAAAAAAGAAATGAAGAAAGAAAGAGAGAAAGAAATTTATTTCTTACAGTTCTGGAGACTGGAAAGTCCAAGATCGAGGGGCCACATCTGGTTGGCTTCTGGTGAGAGCCTCGTGCTGCATCGTAACATGGAAGAAGGCATCACAGGGCAGGGGGGCTGAGTGTGCAAGCTCAGATCTCTCTTCCTCTTCTTATAAAGCCACAGTCTCATTCCCACAGCAACCCATTAATCCATTAGCCCGTTAATTAATCCATTCATAAGGACAAAGCTTCATGACCAATCACCTCTTACAGGCCCACCTCTCAATACTGCCACACCGGGGATTAAGTGTCAACATGAGTTTCAGGGGGACAAACCTTGAAACCAAAGCAGAGCCTGAGTGCTTTCTCCTGCTGTCACTCAAACCCCATGGCAAATCCAGGGGTGGCATCTTTGGCCAGAAGCTGTGCCCAAGGAGCTGTTGACAACAGAGGATATACCAAGGGTACTGAAGACAGAATTTTGCCTTTTATCCACATGGTGATTGGGGCTCCTTGTAAAACACATGATATTTCACACTCCCATATTTAGAAGTTGGCAACATTTATATAAGTGATGCTACCAGTACCATTGCTGGGGTTAAGAGCATCTGGCCCTCTAAAGCACCCATTTTTAGAGGGTATTTTTAAAGATTGTTGTTTTGGAATACTACCATCATTTTCTCATTGTAAAAGCAGCATAAAAAGAAAAATATCCCCTGTCCAAGAAAACCACTGTAACACATTGTGTTTCAAAGAGCTAAATTTGGATGAGCCTCAGAAGTTTCTAGATTTCTAGAATGGTCATGTGTTTTCAGCGAGAAAGAGGGAAGCATGTCTTTACCACATAGAGGCTATGATTCTATGTTTAGAAGCAAGCCAGGGTACAGATGTCATTCAGAGAACCCCCTCACCAACAGGGCACATTGTCAAGTGGTTTTTCTGGGTAGTGAGTTAGAGGGTAATTGAGGAAAAGAATACTGAAATACTTATCTTAGGCTCCCCAACATTTAAATGTACACCACCAATCCAAAGGATAAATGCATCCAAAATAGGAAAAAGTCCATGTTATAAAAGTTCCCTTTTGGGACAGGCTGGGGTCAGTGTAATCAGAAATCAGGTCATACGGCCTCCAAATCCCTTCCAAGATTCCGTCTCCTGCACCAAGAAGGACCTAGGCTCTCTGTGAGACCTCCCTGGGTGAGCAGACCCTTGCAGTTTACAGCCTCGCTGTTCTCAACAACTTCCCTTCATGGTTAAGGTCAAACACTACACCTCCAGCCCCATGACAGAGCCTGGATTTTGGAGCAACAGATGTGTCTCTGGTTCTGCTCTACCTGCTGGGAGAAAGTCCATAACCTAGTACAGGGGTCAATGGGCCCAGATTCAGGTCTCAGTTCTCCCCTGCCCAGCTAGGCTCCCCGTCAGCCTCCGTTTCCTGAGGGAGGACAGGAGTATGTACCCCACAGGGTTGTGGTAGGGGCTGCATGGGGTAGCAAGCAATGGTCCTAGAGCTCTCTTTAGAGGAAGGGGGCTCTCCCTTAGCAAGGATGAGCAACCCACTGCTGTGATGTCTAAATCCCACTGTCCCGGAGCAGGTTTGGTGCAGCTTTGGGCTCAGGGGAAGGGTGAACCCCTTCCTTCACCTTCCATCCTGAATGATATCTCATCTTGGGAGTCCCTGGTCCAACTTGGAGGCATGCTATTGCCTTGCTGGGGTGACACTGGAAGCTTCAACAGCCTTGTTGCCCTGATAGTCTCATGGGGTGCCACTATCCCCTGGGCTTCTGGAGTTTTCTGCCTGTCCTCAAGGCCTTGTGTACAAGGTTCTCCCACCATGACACTGAGCTCTGCCAGGACAGCAGCTGAGAATCATTACCTGCCATCCTCCCAGAGCCAGGCACTCTGTGGGTATTTAATAAGTGCTGGATGGATGGATGGATCGACGGATGGATGAACAGACAACAGATGAGTAGATGGACAGACAGGTGAATGGATAGACAGACAAATGGACAGATGGATGCTGCAGCAAACTCAGCCCTGGTGGGAAGTCCCACATAGGTGACCATGGTTTCAAAGTGGCTCCTGCCACTCCCCAGGAGACAAAGCAGCTCCGCCTAAGGCCCTCTCTCCAGGGCTCTCTGGAGCAGCCGAGACAGGAGAAGCTGGTGGCAGTTCGGATTCGTCACGACATCTCAAATCATTTTTCAAACTCTTGGCGCCCAGCCCCTCACACCCTTTGCCAAGCACTCTTGTCTCTCCAGGGCTCTCTGGAGCAGCCGAGACAGGAGAAGCTGGTGGCAGTTCGGATTCGTCACGACCTCTCAAATCATTTTTCAAACTCTTGGCGCCCAGCCCCTCACACCCTTTGCCAAGCACTCTTGTCCTCAATTTTTAAACCCTGGGGAAATGTTATCTGAATGTTTCCAATTCATTTATGCTCAGCTCATCAAAATGCCGTTTTATAAGAGCTGTTTAAACTCCAAAAGGGTCTGGGAAACTTTCCCCTTGTATACTCATATGTGAAAAGCAGCCTGAGCTCTCCTATTACATGGAGGGTCCTATAGTGCTGCCAGCCCCTGCACTCACCCTGCTGCATGACAATGTGAGCAGATCTTGGAGCAGATGCATCCCAGGCCATTGTGGAGCAGGAGGTCAGACTGGACAACATCCAGTCCACATCACCTCCACTTCCGAAAGAGAACTCTTGACCGAGGTATGAGATCTGAGTGCTCTTGTGGTTTGAATGTGTCCTCCAGGTGTTGCAAACTTAATCCCCAATGCAACAGTGTTGGGGTGTACGGCCTAATGGGAGGTGTTTAGGTCACGAGGGCTCTGCCCTCCTGAATGGGTTCATGGCATTATCACGGGAGTGGATTTGTTATAAAAGCAAATTTAGCCCCTTCTTTCCCTCTCTCACAATCTCTCTCATTATGTGATGCCTTCTGCCACATTATGATGCAGCAAGAAAGCCCTCTCCAGATGCAGCCCCTCAGTCTTGGATTTCCCAGCCTCCAGAACCATGAGCCAAATACACTCATGTTCCACATAACAACATTTCTGTCAACGACCTATACAACAGTAATCAGAGCAATAGGCTACACCATACACCCTAGGCATGTAGTAGGCTGTACTATCTAGGTTTGCATAAATGCACTCTGTGACGTTCACGCAATGGTGAAATCACCTAAGCACACATTTCTCAGAACGTATCCCTATTGTTAAGCAATGTGAATATAAACTTCTGTTATTTATAAATCACCCAGTCTGTGGTATTCTGTTACAGCAGAACGAAATGGACTAAGACAAGTGCCCAATGCAAGCGTTTTCAGAAAGAATGCTCCCAAGCTAGCTTTCCTTAAATGCAAATGGGTCTCTGAGTTCCCTAGATCTGGTGAGAGGGAGGGACACATTCCCCACCATAGAAGTTAATGGAGTCTCAGCTTCCTGGTCCATTTCTTATTGTCGGGGTTTATGGAGTTTAAACTGAATAGTGACCCCCAAGAACCCAGAGCCCTGCCAAATCCAGCAAGCACCTGGGGTGGGGCTGCCCTCCTCACAGCCCCTCTCCAGCTCATTCTTCATGCAACCTGGAGCCATAAAGAGAGTGAATCCACACTGTCTGCAAACATCCCCTCTCAGTTACTTGTTCTGTTCTCTACCACCTGCCCCCACTCCTTCCTTCAGCATCCTCCTAAATGTAAGGATGGAAATAGCTTCCTCACCCCCACCCACTTCTCCCCTTTTACCTCCATGAACCAGTTCAACCTCTACTGCTGGTGGGTGGGAGAAGGGCACCAGAAATTAGAAAAAGCAAAAATCAATAAAATTGGAAAGAGAGAATCAATGAAACAAAAAGCTGGTTTTTTGAAACTATTAATAAAATTGACAAACCTCTAGCAAGACTGGCAAAGAAAGAAAAAAGAGAGAAAACACAAATTACCAATATCACAAATGAAACAGAAGATAAATCCTTAACTATTGCAGACCTTGCATGGATAGTAAGGAAATACTACAAACACTACATGCATAAATTTGACAACTTAGATGAAATAAACCAATTATTTGAAAATCACTAACTACCACAACTCATCCAAGATGAAATAGATACTATGAATAGCCCTGTAACTAATAAATAAATTTAGCTCAGAATTTTAAAACTTCCTAAAAAGAAATGTCCAGGCCCAGATGGTTCCATAGAAGGGAATTATAGCAAATGTTTAAAGAAGTTTTAGCACCAATTTTATGCAATTGCTTCCAGAAAATAAAAAAGAAGGGAATATTTCCTAATTTGTTTCATGAGAATAGTATTACCTGATATAAAACCAGACAAACACAGCACGAAAAAGAAAACTATAAACAAATATCTCACATGAATATAAATGCTAAAATCCTTAAGAAAATATTAATAAATAAAGTTTAGCAACACACAAAAAGAATAATATCTAAGGTCAAGAAAAAGGTAAGGATGTCTGCTCACACCACTCTTACCAACTTAGTACCAGAAGTGCCAGGAGCACCATAAAGCAAAAACATTAGTAAAAAGCTTATAGATCAGAAATAAAGTGTTGCTCTGTGCAGATGAAATTACTTCCATGGAAACCTCTCTGAAATCTACTAGAAGGAGAAAAAACTAGAGCAAATAAGTGAGTTCAGTGAGGTCACAAGGTAAAAGACGAACATAGAAAAATTGATTTCATTTCTATTTACTGGCATGATTACATGGAAACTAAAATTAAACATACAATATCATTTACAATCTTTCAAAAAAATGAAATGCTTAGGTATGAATCTAACATAACATGTACAGGATTTGTATGCTAAAATCTGAAAAATGCTGATGAAAGAAATCAAAGAAGACTTAAACAAATAGACACAACATGCTCATGGATTGTAATACATGACATAATAAAGACGACAGTTCTCCCCAGACAGATGTACAGGTTTAACATAATTCCTATCGAAATCCTAGCAAGATATTTTTACGTACACACAAGATTATTCTAAAAATTATATGGAAAACAAAGAAACTGGGATAGCTAAAATAATTTTGAAGAAGAAAATGGGAGAAATCACTCTCCCCAATTTTGAGATGTATTATGTAGCTACAGTAATCAAGACTGTGTGGTACTGACAGAAATGGACGCCCAGACCAATGCAACAGAAAGAACCAGAAAATGGCCCCACACAAGAACAGTCAACTAATTTTTTGCAATGGCACAGAAGTCATTCTATGGAAGAAGAATAAAATTGGAGCTGAAGCAACTGGATATATTAAAACCAAAAAGAAAAAGAAAACAAAAAGAAACTTGACCTACACCTCACATGTTATACAAAAATTAACTCAAAAAGAGACCATATATTTATATATAAAATGTAAACTATAAAACAGTTAGAAGAATGCATAAGGGAAAAATCTTCAGGACCTAGGGCTTGGGAAAGAGTTTGACACCAAAGGCACAATCCATAAAGGAAAATAATTGATAAATTGATGTCATCAAAATTAAAACTTTTGCTCTGCAAAAGATCTTAAGAGGATGAACAATCTACGTACTGTGTATCAGCTCTCTGTTGTTTCCATAACAAATTACCACACCCTCGGCAGCATGGGACAAGACCCATTTACCATCCCACAGCTCCGCAGGTCAGAAGTCTGGCAGGCCCAGCTGTTTCTCTGCCCGAATCTCCCACAGCAGGAAGGCCGTGAGCCTTCATGGAAGCTGTGGGTGATGCAGCCACGTGCACGCTCGTTCTGGTTGCCAGCAGAGTTTAGTCCACGCAGTTGAAGGACTGAGGTTCCCATCACCTTGTGGCTGCCAGCCCGGGGTCATTCTGAGCTTCTGGATGCCTCCTACATCCCTTGGCTTGTGGCTATCTCCCCCACCTCCAAGTCGGCAATGTCAGGTTGAACCCCTCTCACATCTGGTGTCACTCTCACCTCTTCTGCCCATCTCTCCTGCCCTCCCCGTCCACCCATCTCTCCCCCACCACTTCCTCTTCTACTTTTAAGGGCTCATGTGATCACACTGGGTCCATTCGAATAATTTAAGATAATCTCTCTATTTTAAAGTCAACTGCTTAGTAACCTCAATCGTGTCTGAAAATCCCCTCACACAAGCATCCATATTACTGTTTGATTATAACTAGGAAACAGGAATCTTGGGGGACATCTTTAAAATTCTACATATCACAGACTTGGAGAAATAATTTACAAACCATATATACGACAAAAAACTCACATCTAGAATATATACATATATATTTATTTTTAACTCTCAAAACTCAACAGGAAAAAATAAACAATTCAATTAGAAAATGGGCAAAGAGATGAGACATTTCACTAAAGAGAATATACGAATGTCAAATAAGCACATAAAAACATGGGAAATACACATCAAGACCACAGTGAGATATCACTACCCACCTATCAGAACTGCTAAAATAAAAATAGCAACAAATACGAATGTCAAATAAGCACATAAAAACATGGGAAATACACAGCAAGACCACAGTGAGATATCACTACCCACCTATCAGAACTGCTAAAATAAAAATAGCAACAAAACCAAATGCTGATGAGCATGTGAAGAAATGGCCTCTCCCACACTGCTGCAGTGCAGCCACTCTGGAGAAGAGTTCGGCAGGTTCTTAAAAAGCATAGCATATGTTTCAACCCAGCAATTACAATCCTGTGTATTTATCCCAGAGAACTAAAGACGATGACGATGTTCGCACAAAAACCTGTACCCAAATGTTCATTGTTGCTTTACTTGTAATAGCCAACAACTGGAAACAGCCAAAATGGTTAAATAAACTGTGATACATTCATATCATGGATTCAGGAAGAAACAGAACCAATAGGGTGTGTGTGTGTGTGTGTGTGTGTGTGTGTGTGTGTGTGTGTAGAGAGATGTGAGCCACTTCCTTTTATTTTAAGGAAGTGGCTCACATGATTGTCAAGGCTGGCGAGCCCAAAATCTGCAGCGTAGCCTGGCAGACTGGAAAGAACTGATGTTGCAGCTCACGTCTAAAGGCAGTCTGCTGGCAGACTTCCTTCTTCCTTGGAAAGGTCAGTCTTTTTTCTATTAAAGCCTTCAAGTGTTTTGATGAGGCCCACCCATGTTATGGAGGACAATCTGCTTTACTCAAAGTCTACTGATCTGAATGTTAATCTCATCTAAAAAATACCTTCACAGAAACATCTAGAATAATGTTTGACCATATACCTGGGTACACAACTTGGCCAAGCTGGCACATAAAGTTAATCATCAACATAGAATAACTCAGCAGTAAAGAGAGATGCACTATTGATACAACACCACAATGGGTCTCAGGAGAATTCTGCTGAGAGAAAAAAATCCAGTCTCAAGAGGTTCACATACTGTATGATTCCATTTACATAACATTTTCAAAATAACAAAAATATAGACACGGAAAATAGATGACTGGTTGCCAGGGGTGAGGGAAGATGGGGGTGACGGCACAGGGCAAGCACGATGGAGCTCGCTGCGGTGACAGAACAGCTCTGCATCTCAATTGCCGCAGTAGTTGCAAGAATCCACATATGTAATAAAATTTCATGAAACTAGACACACACGATACACCAGTGCCAGGTTCCTGGTTTGGCTATTGTTCTATAATTATGTAAGATGTAACCAATGGGGTAAACTGGGTGCGGGGGGGGGGCGGTACCCAGGACCTCTCTGTACTAACATTGCAACTTCATGTGAATCTGTAATTATTTCGGAATACATTAAAAAAAAAAATAACCAGAAAGATTTGTTGCACAGAGACAATGTACAAATTTTCAACAACAAACATGTGTATCTCCTGAAATAACACAAGCTTTTCTCTCCTTTTCTCTTTTCCTTTATTTTTTTAACAAGAATATGCAAAACTTTTCCCTCAGAAGGAATTCAGACAAGCACCACTTTGGGCAGTGATGTCTATTCATGACTGTTGGAGGAAGTGGGGAAAGACCCCACAGATGCCAGAGTTAGGATGCTTCTGCCTGAACAGCAGAAGCCACTGCAGGGCCACAGCTCCAGAATGCCAGGCCCCGAAGGAGAATCTGAAGCCCCACTGCTCCTCCCCTCTCCTTAGGCGCCAGAGTTAGGATGCTTCTGCCTGAACAGCAGAAGCCACTGCAGGGCCACACCTCCAGAATGCCAGGCCCCGAAGGAGAATCTGAAGCCCCACTGCTCCTCCCCTCTCCTTAGGGGATCCTGAGCTTGCTGGGGCAGCAGCGACAGGCAAACGGCACATAGAAAGTCATCCCTTCAGAGCCGGAACTTGCTCTTTTCCATTTCCTTACCCTCTTGAGACAGACCACTTTCCCTCTTTTCATTTCTATCTAAGCCAATGGGTGTAAATAAATCAATACTGCTGTTTGCAAAGGCCACACAAATCTGTATTAATCAGCGCCATTCATGGGAACTTATTAAACCCAGAGATGAACAATCCTTCCCAAAGCAAGCTTCTTGTAACTATTAGCAATGACAACTGAAAACCACATTTGCAATGTATTCATGAAGCCCCATAGATTCGTTTAAGCTGACCCTCCAGTGATGGGACTAAACTGCATTTAAGTTGCCTTTCAAATACTACTTTAAAATAAAAATAAGGACCATGTAGACACAACTTTAGGGAGCCTAAAGGAACTGCCAAACAGGAGGTCAACAATGGATGGCCTTTAATCAAAGGGGCAGGACAGGCTGGGGTTCACATGACAAGGGTTGGCTCACGGAAAATGATCCACAGGATGAAATTGTCCCATGGTGTGGCCGGTCCTTTTCCGGTGGCCTCACCTCTGTCCTGCCTGTCACAATGCTCCACCCCTCTGACCGTGTCAGTCAGATGTTAACTGGCCCCCCGGGCTCCACACCTTCTGCTGGAGGTTCCTCCCTGGCTCCCCCTCACAGGAATGAGTAAGCAGGGTTTGGCTGGCTCTGCTTCCTGCTTCCTGCCTGTGGTTGTTACTGCTGACTCACCAGCCCATCCTGGGCAGCAGTTTGGAGTGCTGATGCAATCCACTTCACATTAGATCGTATTTCTCTCTGTCATTAAATATTCTTGGAAAACGGGATTTTTAATGGCTGCAAACATTGCCAGGACCATCTGCTTGCTTGAAGTTGTGTTTGAGCTGGCAGAACCTCAGTGTTCTCCAGTTCTCTGAGCCATCAAATGAAGAATGTGCACCCACGTGTGGCCATTTGCTGCCATTCCATCATGCACAAGGTCCCCAGAAAGCTACTGCTTTGAATCTAGGTATCTAAATATCAAGACATGATAGCCACAAAAAAAAAAGAAAAAGAAAAAAAATAACCCGACAACAAAAGTGGTTGTGGCCCTGAAGCCACCTGGCCAAAGAGGAACAAATTAACTTTCTTTCCTACCTGAACTGTGATAGACATCCAGCCTAAAGGCCCCAGAAGACAATATCAAAGGATCCTTGAATCACAGATATTTCTAAATAATTACATTCACCACACAGAAGATTTACTTAACAAGATGCCCAAAACACATAATAAAAAATACTAAGAATCTAAAGTATTTAAAATAAGACAATTCTCTACTCATTTGAATAGATACTGCAATATTAAAATTTTTCTTCCAAATTCCTCGCCCCAGGAACTTGAGCTGGTAAGGGTGAGGGCTGGCCATCCTAAATCCTCAGGACAGTGGTCAGGTAGAAACCTTCATATATTTCATCTCTAAAGAAGAGAAAGGACACACTGCCCTTCCTCTGTATAGAGCACTCTTTCTTTAAATTTTATTTTATCATTCCACAATGTAAACACTTTTTGTGGCCCTTTACCAATTTCTCCCTCCCCCACCCCCCAAGTGTCCTGTGTAGAGCCCTCATCAAAGATCATGAGAGAGTCAGAAGGACAGTGACAACCTCGATCGCTGAGCACATACTAGGTCCCAGGCACTGCACCAAGCACTTTTACGGAAAACTATCACAACCCCTTTGTGGCAGTATTTCTGGCCCAAAATGGCAAGGGGAAGGATGCTTCTCTGCTTAATGCCAGAGCTCAGATTCGACAATCGAGGACAGCATGTGTAGCCAGCAAGCAATCCCCAAAGCGAGGGTCCCTGAGCCCCCTGAGCTCCACACGGGTGTTTCCTGGCCCGATGTATGAGAAAGCCACAACTCCTTCTGCTACTGGCTGCTCATGAGCGTCTTCCTGCCAGCTTTGTGCTACTCAACCTCGTGCCCACCCGTGGAAGTGGACAGACGCAGCGGGAGGAACTTACCTCTTCTTTGTCCCCTATTGTTCTGTGGCACATTGTGTTTCCAAGGGTGGCCACAAGAACACGTCCCATCCCACGTGCTCTTGTAGACCCTTGCCCTCCACCAGGAGGTGGGATCTAACTCCCCACTTCTCACATCTGGCCAGGCTTGGGACTTGCTTGCAACCAAAACAGTGTAGCAAGTGTCCCATGTAACTTCTGAGGTGGGGTCATAGAAGGAGATGCAGTTTCCACCTTGGCAGTTGGACTCTTGAGCTCCAAGTAAGAAATCTGACTCCCCCAACCCCACCCTGAGGCCACTACGCTGAGAGAAAGTCCAGGCCACATGTGGGTGTTCTGGCCAAGAGCCACAACGAAGTCCCAGCCGAGAGCCACAAACTCAAGCGAGCCTCTGGGTGATTCCAGGCTCGGCCTTTGCGTCTCACCAGCTGAGGCCCCAGACATTGTGGAGCTGAGCCTGGCCAGCGAGGCAATTCATAAAACATTACTACAGGGACCTCGATGACAAAGTTGTTAATGAGTTTGGTCACTTCTAAGAGTATATGTAATAGAAAACTGAGAGAAGAGCCCTGGCCCTTCTTTCCAGGGGTGAGGCTCCTGGTGGCGGCCCGTGGGTGAGGAAGAGAAAGGAAATTATTGAAAACAACACAGTGGCCATGTCCCCATACAGGGGACCCAGCATGCATCAGGCCCTCACCAGGCTCCCCAATCGGACAAGACACGGCTCTCCCTGCAGGCAGGTGAGCAAATTGGATGGAGAAAAACAAAGCGTTCACCCCAACACTGCCCCTCTGGGGCAAGGGACAGAAAGTCTTCTCCCCTCCATGTGAACCCGAGAGCAGAGGAAGAAAACCCCACACCGACGTCTACGAAAGCATTGTAGGTATGGATGAGCCTGGAAGACATTACGTGAAGTGAAATAAGTCAGACCCAGCAAGACCCTCCATGTGAACCCGAGAGCAGAGGAAGAAAAACCCACACCGACGTCTACGAAAGCGTTGTAGGTATGGATGAGCCTGGAAGACATTACGTGAAGTGAAATAAGTCAGACCCAGCAAGATAACCACCACGTGCTCTCGCTCATATGTGGGAGCTAAATAAAGAAATCAACCAATAAGCTGAACTTTTAGAAGTGGAGAGTAGAATTGGGGTTACTAGAAGCTGGGAGGACACTGAGAGGTTGGTTAATGGACGCAAAATGACAGCTAGATAGGAAAAATAAGTTCTCGTGGTGCACAGTAGTGCCAGGCATCTATAATTAACCGTAATTTACTGTATGTTCTCAAATGGCTAAAACAGAGGAGCTCAAATGTTCTCATCACAAAGAAACGATAAATTGTTGTGATGATGAATTTGCTAACTACAATGACTTGGGCATTGCACATTGTATACATGTAACTAAAATATAACCCTGTACCCCATAAAATGTGTGTGTGTGTGTGTGTGTGTAAATATATATAACGATGGTAACTACAAAAAGGAAAAGGGTTGTAGGTGCTGTCAGTCCACCCCTCTCTCCCAGGCACTAGTGTCAAAGCGGCTTTCCCAGCTGGCCCTGTCCTCAGAGACGGAGCTGCTGTTCTGGGACAGGGGCGCGGGCGATGCAGACCGGCCCCAGGGTCCACACTCGAGCACTCCTGACTGCTGGGCTGCTGGGAGCAGAAGCTCGGCTGGAGCCGGCGGGGCTCCTGTCTCTCCCCTGGCCACACGCGGCTGCTTCACACCAAGTGAGAACTCGTCCTGGTGAGGTGCTGACTCTGAAGGAAGGAAACGTCATTGTCATTCGATGTGAGTGGTGAAGGAGAGGGGACCACTGCCCACCACCAGGAGGAGAGGGGCTCGCCCAGACGCACCTGGTTTCCCCAGAAGCCGGGAGACACAGCAGGAGGGCACCAGACTGCGTTGCGGGGTCTCCCCTCCTCCTGGCCCCTCTTCTGGGCATCAACCCTCTGCATTTGTGTCCATGTCACAAAGGAAGATGGGAGGATCGAGCTGGGAGGGCAAGTGGCAAGCAAGCTGGGGTGATAAATTCCTGAAGCTACTGCCAGATGGAAAAACACCACCAGGGACTGGATGTTTTAAAATTTAAACAAACAAAAAAAAAGTGCTTCTCATCTGTGGGGGTTTCCGAGGGCCTCCCGTATTTCCCTAAAAACACCCTCAGGCTCCAGAGAGCATGACGGCAGCTCCTGTCTGGATGCCTCGTCTCATCTGTTACCAGCTGCAGACACATCCTTTCGAGCCTGGCACAGTTCCCTGTACACAACAGGTGCTCAATCAATTCTAGTCAAATCAAGGGAAGCCTTGGGATTGGCTGATGTGAATTTTAAGACCTTTGTCGACCTCGGACCCTGAGCCTCCAGATCTCATGATTTTCTGGTCCCTCCTGGTGGCCAGAGGGCTGAGCAGAGCTGACTGCCCTACTAAGCATGGTCAGAGCAGTGACGTCCACCTACCAGCCCCATCCACGTGCTTAGAGGCCTCTGGACTCCCAGCACCTTACCTGTGCCGGGAGCCCCCAGGTCGTTCACACGGTAGCTCATGACAGCTTCCTTAGCCAGGGTGACGAGCCCCCTTGCCCTCTTCACCACAGGCCTCTGGAGCACGTTCACTCCACGTGGGCAGAAATTGCAGAGACTGAAGGAGTCTCTCATTTGCCTCAAGGACAGCTTCCGATTCATGCTGAGCCTTGTCCTGATGAAGTCCCACCCTCCTGGCCAGGCTGTGCTGGACAGAACATCATGTCATCCACAAGCTAGCCTGCTTGGTCATTCACACAGCAGGCTTCACCCACATGGCTCAGGGCTCGCTTGCAGTCAGCTCCAAGTTCCCCCTCACATGGCAGTCCACCCCCCAGCGAGGGGGGTGCCAGGGCCCACACACCTCCATCTGAGGCACATGAACGGGGACACCCCTTGAAGCGACAGCGATGCACAGATAGGCTCCCAACCCTGGTCCATCTCTTCTTCGCAAAAGAGAAAAACGGATTCATCCAGCAGACAAGCTGTCTGCTGTGAGCTGGGCATGTCAAGGTACTGGGGACCCAGCAGGGAAGAGGGAAAGTCCTCTCGCAGCTACTGTGTTCTACCTGCTGTGCAAGCAGCACCTCCTGGAGAGCTGTCGGTCGCAGCATGGTGCCGACATCTGCATCTGAAACGACCCCTGAGACACTTATCTCTGCTGACTCAAGCATCTGACTCACCCCGCACTCTGATTCTTCCCTACCAGCTGAAGTGGTGTGGCAAGGCAGCACATTCTTGGAGCTCCCAGCCATAGTGGAAAGAGTCCAATCATCCCATGATTTCCAGGGGTCCCTTCAGCCTTGGGATTTGTTTGGTGGCAGGGGACTGGGAAGGATGTGCACTGGATAATCATTCTTTGGCATTCCAACCACCTGTGCTCCAAGCTGCAGATGACAGCCCCAACCCCGCAGAGATCTGTGTCTGCAGGCCACAGACATAGCTATGATGCAGACGCAGTGAGGATGAGGGACATTTCGGTCACCTTTATCTCCTGGTCTATGTCTTTCTGGAAAATCCCAGCCACTTCCAGGGCCAAGCTGGTGCCTCCCTTCCCTTCCATAGCTGTGCAGAATGGAGCTGACTTGTTTTGAGCCAAATATTCTCATTTCTGAGGGCAGGAGAGCATGAAGCTCATCCTTTCAGGCCTGAGGACCCAAAGGAAGTAGCAGGCACCTGCAGTAAGTCTCTTGGTACAGGTAAGGGTGCATACATTGACATTAGAATGGAAAAGCTACAGCATCTGACCGCCTGGCCAGGTGGAAAGACAACTCAAAGTAGTGTTCGACACACATGCTGCTTTTATTTCAATCCAGAAAGCAACAGAACTCAAGGTGAGAGCTGTCCGCTCATCTCGGCCACATGTATAAAAGCAAAGCCAAGGTCTGAACACACACGCTCACTTCCAAGCGGGAAGCCCACCTCCGGAGAGGCCTGCGAGGGTGCTGGGGGCTGGCCTAATAAGTGAGCGATTCAGACTGATAAATTGATTCACTCCCAGCTCAATTTAAAGGCATAAAAACCAGGGTCGGTATTTGTGCCCAGGGACTCCCCTCCCTCTCACAGGACTCACTTTCGGCTCCTTAAAGGGTTTGCAGGATGCTCCTCATTTCCAGTTGTATATTCAGTGTCTCCCCAGCTGGGGAAGTCTTCTGACTATAGTGTGGAAGCTGCTAAAGGCAGGGCAGCACTGTTTCAAACAGACACTCAAACACCTGTTTTTCTTCTTAAGTAAAAACAAGTTAATAGTCACAGCAAAACCATGAAAGAAAACCACAAGTGACCTGAGGATTTCTGACTCACCCCCAGCCTGGGTACTTTGTGACATTCCACCAAAAGCCATCAGCCACCTGCAGCGGCCCTGAGAACTGCTGATCAGCAGTCCTTTTGTCTCCCTCACTCAGGGCAATTACCCATGTGTGCCCTGCCCCAGATGGCTCCTGCCTTCAGAAAAAAGAAAACACCTTCCCCCTGAGCTCAAGTGACTAAGAAAAGCTGGCAGGGACCCTCCCTCAGACCATAATTGTGGGAAACCTCTTGCAAAACAGTTTTCTCTGCAAGATAAACTGTGTCTGTTCCCAGCAGCCAAGGGCCACACCCAAGAAAAAGGGTGAATGATTTCCTTTAAGAAACCTCGAAAAAACAAGAACGGTCACTCTATGCACTGAGAACTGCTGTAAGGAGTTACCCCGAGAATAATTTTTTTTTCTTTAAAAAAAAAAAATGGAAAGAAAGAAAGAAAAGCATAGCCTCCAGGAGAGGCACAACACATGTACTGTTCTAGAAACCAGTGCATGAACCTCCAACTCAGGCCTGGACATGGAAACCTCCTGTTGCCACACGCCAGGCACGAGTCAAGGCCCTTTCCATGCCTGATCAATAATCGTCACAAGCCCAGCTGTCCAGAGAATGCAGGGGCCGGCCGGGCCCCATCACACCCTGGAAGAGGTGGCCAGCGCAAAAGCCACCATGCTCTGTATCACACACACAGCACGGTGCTCGTGGTCACACCTGTCGGGACTGGGGCTGGCCACAGCCAAAGCTGCCTTCCATAGGGTGACAAACGTCCAGGGCTGGGGGTGTTCCTGAATGCTGCCCACATGGCTGCCCTGGGAGGGATGGGACGCTTTGACCCTGCCAGAGTCTCCCTCACTGAAGGGGCAGGAGAGGGACGGCCCCTCCTCTTCTGCGCACAGTGCCCTTGAGCCTCTAGAGCCTGTGTCCTGGCTGGCCTCCCTGTGAGTCCCCAGCTGCCCAAGGAACGCCCCCGCTCCCTAACACTGACCGATAGGCACAGTGTTCAGGCATCACCGCCAAGGCTGCAGCTAGAATCTCAAGGAAGACATGAAGGACAGAAATATGAAGGAGTTGCCTGGGGCGCCAGGGAGAGGAAGGGCAGTGTTTCCACACCCCATGTGTAGGAGCCGCCCCACATGGTGCCTGTGGTACGAGCACCATCAGGGCATTGGACACCAAAAATCCCCCAGGACAATCTCCCTCGATGATTCTGGGTTGTTGCCTCTGCTCCTGGGTTGGTCACTCTGTGGGATGAGGCACAAGGAAGCGACACTCATCCAGCACCTTCTAAGCTTGTCACTACATTTTCTATGCATGACCTTCCCATCACTGATCACAACCTAACAGGTGGGCCGTTCTATGAACCCACATTATAGCTGAAGAACTTGAGCTGAGTGAGATTAAAGAATGTTTGCTGGGCCACATGGAGCCCCAATTCAAGCCCCTGGACATCAGACACTACAGTCGCTGTCCTGTCGCATCACCCGCCGCGAGCAGCAGAACAGACTATTTCTCACTTCCCTGCAGGCACCTAGCAGAGGCCAGCGCCCCAGGAGAGGAGGAGTCTACAGGGTCGGATGCTTGCCCCTCTGCCCCAGGGTGGTACTGGAAACACAGGCACCTCTGGAGAAGGCACCTGGCAGGAGGAGGTAGCGGGCGGTCCATAGGGGGGTTGCCCCTGGAACGTGTCCTTTGGGCAGCCTCTCTGGGCGCCGCCTAGCACTTGACTTTGGCATCCTGAACACTGGCTGAGGACGGCAGGCCTGCAGATGTCAGGTTTTTAGCTAAGACATTTCTACAAATCTTTCTTATGGGTATTTATAAGAAATAAGCCTAATTTGATAATTAGAATGTTTTGCTTCTCCAGCACTCAGAATGCACCTCGCCCATGAAGCTTTGAACTTAGCACCTAGCAAGAAGAAAGCCAGAAATAACAAAGGCAGGAGTCCAGGGGTCTGCACACCACTGGACATTACTGCTTATCACAACGTGGGTGACTTGCATGACTTCAATCTAATACACAAAGAAAATACATGGAATGTTCTAGAAAAAGCTCCCTCCCAGGCATCGTATTATTATTATTATTGTTGTTGTTTCCACTTGGTCTGACACAAGGCAAATTCTCAACATTCATTCATTTCTTTCCTCCTTTTCGGCCTAGAGCTCTTTTAAGTAACAAGTCAAACCTGGACTTCTCTCTCTACTTCAGGAATCACAGAAAGAATGTGCAATGCAAAACCGTTCTCCTCACCTCCACAGCCCCAGCTGACGTTGCCGACGTGCTGTCAGACTCACTTGTCTGTCTTTGGAAGAACTATCTGGAAAGCAATTCAGCAATCTGGGTTAAAAACCTTAAAAAAAAATAGTTTATATCCTTCCACCTGGCAATCATCCTTCTGGCAAACCATTGGAAGGAACGAGTCAGAAACTTGGACTTACTTGCAAAGATGTTCATTGAAGCTTTATATCTGGTTGTAAAAAGCTGGCAACAGTCTATTTGTCCTGCAATATGGGAATGGTTAAAAAAGTACGGTACATCCATAAGATGAAATATACTGTAGTGATTCCAAGATGGTACTTTCCAAAACTATTTAATGATGCAGAAACATAGTAATGATACAATGTTATGTGGAAAGCTATTGTACAAAATTATATACACCATGAATTCCAAAACAACAGTAAAATTACACGTATGTACATATACATAGAACTGGAAAGAGATCGAACAAAACGTCAGAAGTGGCTGTCTCTAGATGCTGAGATTAGGGTTCATTTTTATTTTCTTTTTGTGTCTTTATTGTTTTCAATTTGTTGCCTTTCTAATTTAAAAAACTACTGAAAAGAAAATTCCACCAAAAATTGCAAGGAAAAATTTCCGTAGTGAATGGCGCAAGTTTGAATTACTGTCACGTGTCACTTAACAATGGGGATGCGTTCTGAGAAATGCATTGTTTGTTGCCTTTCTAATTTAAAAAACTACTGAAAAGAAAATTCCACCAAAAATTGCAAGAAAAAATTTCCGTAGTGAATGGCACAAGTTTGAATTACTGTCACGTGTCACTTAACAATGGGGATGCGTTCTGAGAAATGCATTG
>NW_007727254.1:170514-171978 GCF_000696425.1 Galeopterus variegatus
CAAGTTTGAATTACTGTCACGTGTCACTTAACAATGGGGATGCGTTCTGAGAAATGCATTGTTACACAATTTCGTCGCTGCGTCAACATCACAGGGTACTTACACAAACCTAAATGGTACAGCCTGTCGCCCACCTAGGCCGTGTGGTACAGCCTGTGGCTCCTATGTGAGTAATACATTGCACTAAGATGTTATGACGACTATAATGTCACTAAGCAACTGGAATTTTCCAGCTCCCTTATAATCTTATAGGACCACCGTCACATATGCGGTCCATTGCTGACCAAAATGCCATTATGCGGTGCATAACTGTATAATGGGAACATTCTCTATGTGGAATTTCAACTAAATGCTGCTGTAAGAATCAAGAGCTTCTGCCCCGGTCTGGCTTTGCCCTTGTGGAGTCGAGTTTGGTGCACAATGCCAGCCTCTTGTCCCTGTTCCCCAGAACAAAACAGGGCAGGGGCTAGGGGTAGCAGCAAAGGATTGCAATAATGCTTGAAACGCAAAACAAAAGGTCTCAGCACACCTGACTTAGAACATCCAGCTGTTTGTTGTGTCTTTCAGTATTTTTTTAAATATAATAATGGGTTGCAGGAGAAGGTTATATAATTACTCTGTTTGCACCGAGAGATTTAAAACAAAACAAAACAAAAACAGGTGTTAGGTATAAGCTGCAGGATATACGAAGGTGCTGCAAATGCTCTTCCATCCCAGTGCTGGGTATGAAGAAGACAACAGCTTCCGTCTCCCATGACACCTCTGGTCATCTGCAGCTCTGGCTGAGGCTTCAGAAGCCCCATGGCTGCAGCACAGAGAGACAGGACCAGTCAGCGTGTCCCTGGTGGAGCCAGCGAGGACAGGAAGGTGTGTCTTCCCTGGTGAAGAGCCCAGCAGCACTGAAGACCCATCCATAGCACGGCTGCAGCTGACTCCATACTCACGCACGTGCCCACTCCAGTCTGGCTTCCTCTGCTCCCACTGCCTGCGTTCAGATAATAAAACTGGCTCCTCCAACACAGGCCACAGAACTTGGCTTCAGACTCATGCACGCGCCTAATATCTTGACAAAGCAGTGGATGGAAGGCCCTGTTCCTGATGGAAGGCGTTCTTTACCCCTTACTCCCAAGCCTCTGGAGGGAGGGGACATGGCTTCGTGTGGCCACGCTGGGAGTCAGCCAAGTCCCAGGCGGTATTCCCACTGGAAAGCGCAGCATTGCAGCGGCCTGGAGGCTTCAGCCTGTGGAGTCGGCCAGGTCACAGCAGCACAGGGAGTCCTGAAGAAAGGCCACTCGGAACCCGTGCCACCGCCAGGACCATGTGAGGGACTCTTTCTACCTCTTCAGCTCTGTAGGCTGCAGGGTCTATAAAACCTCTGATCACTGCCCATTCACCCTTGGAGCTTTGAGACAAAGGAGATCATGAGTGCAGACTTGGAAGAGTGAAAAAGCTACATAAATGCAG
>NW_007727254.1:172667-178615 GCF_000696425.1 Galeopterus variegatus
TTTGAGACAAAGGAGATCATGAGTGCAGACTTGGAAGAGTGAAAAAGCTACATAAATGCAGATTATTTTGATTTTTTAAATCTTGTTTCAAACCATAGAAAGTAATAAGCACGCAGATGCAGTCATGGGTGCCCTGAAGTAAGAGCTGGATGCTTCCTGCTTCAGGCTGAGGAAGCAGGATGGGGAGGGAAGGAAAACAGGAGCAATTGTGCCCCCTCCCCATGCTGGCCACTTGCTCAGCAGAGCCTGGCTCCCCCAAGAGCAGAGCCGGGGGTGGGGGTGGGGGTGCAGAGGAAGGGAAGAGGCTGCGAGTCAGCTGGGCTGATGACAGTGTCCAGGGGGAGGCAGGGGAGGCCCGGGGATGAGGGCTGCTGGGGCATACAAGGCTGGGCAACAGGAGACGCTGCAGACACCCTGTCATGCGCTCCACACCCCCAAGGACTCTCAAGGTTTCACTGCTTTACAATGAAGTTTGGGTTTGGGACTGAAGCTTTTCTGGATGCCTTGCTGTGGAAGCTGGTGGTGGGGCTGAGTTCTGTGAGGATGCCCGAGGCTTCCCCTCCTGAAGCAGGTCTGGGCAGAGGCCAGCTCAGGCCAAGGTCACCAACATGTGCTTTGTATGCAACAATTTTCGCATCACAGGGTTTAAGAGCAGGAAGGACCCCTAGACCAATATATCCTGAACTGTATCCCCTAATCACCACCATCACCACAAAAATGGGGGGTTTGTGGTCAGAAAGCAAGGAAAGCGCTTGCTGAACACTGGGCAGTTTTCTTCCTGCAGGTATTTGCAGAGCCTTTAATGTGCTAATGAATCTGTAACTGAGAGGACACAGAAGGCCAGTGTCTTCCAGACGTACTTGACCATGGAACCCTCTCAGGGAAACACCCACTAGCTCCTGGAGCACAATTTACCATTCCTAGTTTTAAAAAAGAAAGTGAAGCTAGGAGGTGGAGGGAATGTGCCCAAGGTCACGTGACCTGTACTCAAAGTCAGAGCAGCCCCAGACCTCTGCCTACTCCCCCTCAGACTCACTTGTACCCAGGTGTCCTACCCCTCGCAGGTAACTTCCCAACACCCCAACCATGTTCTCACTCAGTAAGACCCCCCTTCCTTGCCCCAAATTGAACATAAGTCAATTTTGCGACAGAACCTTAGCCACGTGTCCCAATGCTAAACATACATGTTGATCACATATTGTGTGAACCACTCACAGGGCGGTTCCCTTCAGCACTGGTTTCTGCAATGGTTTGATCCTTTAGGGAGCAGGCAGAACAAGGGACTCAAACCAAGACAGCAGACTGGGGAAATCACTGCAGATGCTCTGCTCACCCGCACCCACTGGCTCATGGTTAGAGTCCGGTGCCACCCCCTGGGCATGTGGATGGACATCCCCGTCGTGGTCCAGGACAAAGGGCAAGCCCTGAGGACAGTGTTTTGTTTAGCACACTCACAAGACAGGTGCTTTGTGTGAACTGTTTTAAAAAACTTGTCTGGGTACAATTAAAGGACATTGTAGCTCTCCATATCTCCTCTCTATTATCTAGACAGAAAACGAAAGGACTGATCATCTTTCCATGTTGGACAGAAATAAACTTCCAAGCTCCCTTGGACTTGGAATCACCAGCCACTAAGAAGATACAAGGAGAAAAGACAAGGGCGCATAGGATGGATGGACTGAAGTCAAGGATACGGCAGCAGGAGAAGAGAGACAGGGCCAAACAGAGCTCTCCACCCAAGATGCTCAGACGTGACCATCAGGGTCCCCACCCCCCCCACTGGAGGCTGTGCGAGGCAAAACAAGGATGCCCGGAGAAAGCCAGAGCTCTCCTGGTCCCCTTCAGCCACGAGCAGCCTCGCCCCACCAGCACCCCCAGTGTGTGTGGTTCAGATGTTATTCTCCATATGGGAGGGGAGGTGAGGGAAGTTGACACACTCCTGCAGGAGGACGCCCCCTGCCCCTCCCAGGCTGGCTTAAGTGCCCTTCCTCAGTACCACTGTGGACAGAAGTCCTGAGCTGCCTTCTGCCCACCGGCCCTCATGGTGCTGTCAGCTATGTGCGTCCCGTGAGTGACAGCCACTGTGGCCTTTACTCCTGGTACTCTCAGGGCTTCTCACATTAGCAGGTAGTCAACATAACTTTCATTGAATGCTTGCCATGGGCCAGGCCCTATTAAAACACAATCAAGTACTAGCACAAATGTTTGAGGTTGGTCCTATTATAATCTTCATTTTAGAGATAAGGAAGCCGAGGCATGGAGAGTCTGCATTACTCGCTCAGGGTCAGCTAGATATAGATAGACAGCTCCAAACGCTGGCGGTTTGGCTGCTGAGCCTGGGTTCTTAACCACTTATCCAAGAAATGTGTGTTGAATAATCCATCAAGGTTTGTTAGAGTACCTGCCTCTTACATATTACGCTATAAACTTGTCCCCAGGGTTGGGAAGGGAAAGAGGAAGGAAAGAAATGACAAAGCAGCGTAGTATTGGTCAGTTCCCATGACTGCAGTGACTACTAAGATCCCACCTGTGTCACAATGTGGAACAGGTGCAGAGAGAGCAGACCAGTGGGTGTCAGAGTGAGCGGGGCCGTGGTTGTCTCCGAGGGGCTGCGTTCCAACTGACACTGACTTTCTCCCTTGTGTTTGAACGATTTTAATTTGCAGTGAGCATGATTTGCTTTTACAAAAATCTTTTGAAAAGGTCAGGGTTTAATCCCTCTCCTCAGGGGTTCACCAACAAGTTGGGGCAATGTACCAAAAGCTAATAAGCAGGAACAGGTAACAAGCCCACCCCAACCAGAGCCAAGCAGGGGGAAGAGTGCGGGGAAGGAAGCTCTGGGCTATCGGCTTGGGGAGCACGTAAGGCCACCGAGATCCGAGTGTGAGCAGGGTTTGCACGGGCAGAGGCTGGAGGAGGGACCATGCCGGCTGAGTTCAGGAGGTTTCATAGCATTTCTAAAAGGTGAGTTAAGTGGAAAGTCGGTTTTTGTGTACTGCTGTTTTTATCGAACTAAAAATGCAAAATAGCATGTCACTCTCCATTTCTTTTCTCAACAGCTAGAAACCTGCATGCTGCCCACACGGAGTGTTTCCTCGGAAGGTCTGGGTGCAGTCCAAGGGGCGAGGCCAGGCCCAGCTCGGTCGTGGGAAAGGCAAGGCACGTGCACGACTCCCCCAAAACTGAAACACAGCAGAGGAGGTTCTGGGAACAAAAACCACAGGTGAGTCAGTGCGGGGAGAGAGCACGTGGACCACGTCTTCATCCCACTTCTAACACTTGAAAAGAACTCTCCAGGGAAGGGAAGAGTTCATCACCCCAGGTGGGACGGCCGTGACCCAGGTCCCATGAGTCCTAAATAAGCCCAGCACAACCACCCACCCCACCCCGGGCTGACAAGGGCCGAGCAAACGTCCACCCCAGAAGGAGCATGTGCCTCAAGGCTGCTTCGCTTGGGACTCTTTGGAATACCCGGTCCCCTGCACGTTACATATAGGAAGGAAGCCCCAGCCAGCCACATGCAGTTACTCGAGAAGTGATTGCTGAGCCACCACGGCACATCTGTCATCACTGTGCTTAATGAAGAAGTTGTTGAGTCATTGGACTCAATTCCCTAGAAGGATAAAACGCACTTCAAAGGTTTAAAGGAAAACTGTGTACAGCACCTTAGGGAAAGGAGGGACACGAAGAGACAACTTTACTCAGACAAAGGATCAGAACTCGGGCCGGCCCGGTGGCGCACTGGATAGTACGCCGCTTGGGAAGCGCGGCGGCACTCCCATCCGAGGGTTCGGATCCCACATACAGACCGGTTCCCGCTCACTGGCTGAGCGAGGCGCGGGAGCAACACCGAGGCTTGCGATCCCGTTGCCGGTCCCCGGTCCGGTACGGGGACAACACTGAGGGTTGCGATCCGTTGCCGGACACGGAAAAAAGACAAAAAAAAAAAAGGATCAGAACTGCCCCGCTAAACACGAATTAGAGCTAATGACTCCAAGTACTTTGTATGTGTCCGGCACTGAGCTACCTCTACAAGAATGACCTCATTTTGTCCTCAGTGACCTTGTAGTGTGGCTTCTACTATTACCCCCATTGACAGCCAAAGTGCCAGAGAGGTTAAGAAACTTGCCCGTGGTCACACAGAAGACCAATGACAGAGCTAGAATTTGAGCCCAGGCAGGTGCACTCCAAATCCTAGGGCTTTCACCGTCCCGTTGTCCTGAAATGTCTCGGTAGACTACCACGCCCTGATGTCCAGTGAATACAGAAACCAGCCGGACGCCCAGGCTCAACGCAGAGCACAGTCCAAGTTGGAGCAGAATCGCACCGAAGGACTTCTTCACTGCAAGTGCCAATGACGTGGCTGGGAATGGAGCTGGATCATGCAAGGTGCATTCCGGACCCTTCTTGCCAAACTGTCAGAAGAGACCCTCACGGACTTTGTTAAGTACAAAACCAACAGTATCCCCAATTCCTGCAATGCAACAGCAGCTGAGGCCGGAGAGAGAGGAAGGGAGAAGGAGAAGAGAAGGGGTGACGCAGGGGGGCAGACGTGATCTCCCACTGCAGCCTGCCCTGTGTGAGCTGACTGGTTGCCATCTGCAGCAGCCACTAGTGCATGTCAGCAAATGCCTGCGTGTGCAGGCTCCTAGCTGTGCTTTGGCTCCCCCATGGCTGGACATCTCCTGGAGTCCTGTCAGCATCAGCCCCCACAGCCCCAGCAGCCTTTGGGATCCAGAACTATCTCCACCTTCATTACTAGTCCTGCTTTCTCTTGGTGGGAGTTCACAACTCTAAGTCCCTGGGGGAAGGAGGGCAGAGGGCAGATCTCATTGCTCAAGGAGGAGGCACTTCCTAAGGCACAAGCTCTTAACCCAGGCCCATGGCCCCTAAGATGACCTACGTGCTGTGCAGTATCAGTGCATTTTCACTGGTGGCAGATCCAGCACTTCCGTGGGTTCTCAGAGTGGCCACCCCTGGTTTAACGATGAGTCTGGGAGGAGGAGAGATGCCTGAAGGAACAACCCTCCTCTGGCTTCTCAGTGAGATCCGGGACAGCAGCCACCATCACAGCAATAAATTGTCAAAGCTGTGAGCAGTGTTCTCGGCAGGACTTAAGGCAGAGCAGCTTTCCCAGATGCCAGGGGCCAGGCTCTGGAGGGCACGCCACCCAGTGACACTCAGCCATCTGCCGTCCTGCTGCATACTCTCTCTTTATTCTTTTTATAAGTGTATTAAATATTCAAGTGATAGATAAGTCCTCACTCATGCGAACTATATGGAAATGTATAGAAATAAGCAGGGCATGTGCACACCCACTGTTGTGCTGTCTTATTGTTCCAGTTTTTCTGGGAGAGGCCCAGCTGACCTGTGGTCTGAGCTGCCCAAAGACAGGGACATTGGCAGGTAGAGGGAGGCCAGGGGAGGTAGGAGCCGGGGTGGTGCAGCCTGAGGGGGCCAGGGAAGGCCCAATGGCGGAGACCACCCCATTGTTATAGGAGCAGTCAAGGAAGAGGGTGCTGGGAATGCGCCCGGGTCCAGGCCCCTGAACTGCCCTTCCCAGGTGCATTGCCAAAACTCCGCCTCCATCACCCACTTATCAGAGTCTTAGGAATTAATAACCCGATTGCCCCAGGCAGAATACAGAAGCTTGAAGGCGGCCGCGGGCAATTTGTGGAAGTCTGCAGAGCGAGGGAAGCAGCGTTTGATGCCAAATAACAGGGGAATCCTCAGAGGGTGGCTTTGATATTTTAACATTTACTACAGCTCCGACTGCATGTGAAGCCTGAGAGAAGAACCTGCCTATAATATGTTCATCAACAGAGAACAGCTAAGTGGTGAAACTACTTCAAGACAACTTCTGCATTCAGGACAGTCTTAGAGCAATCTAGTAACCTGGTTTCTTTTAAAACTCAAAGCGTATGGGGCCGGCCCGGTGGCGCACTGGA
>NW_007727254.1:179609-181136 GCF_000696425.1 Galeopterus variegatus
GTTGCGATCCGTTGCCGGACACGGAAAAAGACAAAAGACAAAAAAAAAAAAAAAAACTCAAAGCGTATGAGAATAAGGCCGTGCATGGTTGAACACAAAAGAAGCTTACCATGAAAAAGCATCAGAAGAAAAAAATCGAAAGCATCGTGAGACCCCTCTAATGTTGACTGTATTGTTCTAGATGTTTTTCTCAGCATTGTGCAAAATACCTGCCAAAATTCCTGTACTAAAATGTAAAGGATGGTTTTGTACAATTGAGGCTTGATTAAGAATTGACAATAATAAAGCCCATGATGGTGAAAGAAATTAGCAAATAGCAATCATAGGAATAAGGAGTGATAGCTGAGTTATGGAGAGAACTTGACATTTTGAGAATATGTGATCTCTTCATATCAGATTCAATAGAGGTTTTTAGCGTAAGGTTGGGTTTTTGTTTTCTGAGGCAGTTCAAATGGCAAGGAAGAACAGATTGTATGTATTATGTGATAAACCACGTTTTCAAGAGTATCTAAAATTTCTGCGGGAGAAAAGCCTATAGACTGAAAAGTTGAAGTGCTCTTTACTCTCAGTCTCTGTCATGGGTTTACTGTGCAAACTTCCAAAACTTTATATATTTGCATACATTTGTAATAAACATAAGCTATGTATTCATTTTACAACTTGCATTCTTTAACAATTTGTCACGAAGATCTTCTGATAAAGGGCTTGTTTGACAGTATACTTGTACAATTCATGAAGCCATGTCAATAGCTTCTTTTACATGCCGGCCACCCCACCCCCCCACTCCACCCCCGTCTCACTTAGCTGGAAGCCTGGGAGGGAATCACAATGGCAGGTGCCTATGATGTGGGGGTGCACCTGAGGGCCTGAGCTGAGTTTCAGTTCAGAAATGACCCAGGCCAGGGGAGGAGACGTAGATCACCCATGGCCCCTTTCCAGCTAGAACTCCTCTGGCTCCCTTCAGAGCTGAGTTACAGACAGATACTGCTTTCACATTCCACATCCTTCCAGCTAAACTCCAGTTCCCCAGGGAGACCTCAGCTGGTGTATCCCACAGGGACACTAGAGTGGGCAAGTCTGAGGATGTGGGGCTGGAGACAGAGGGCCGCCAGGCACAGCTCTTCCAGCATGGAAAGCCCGTGGCCCCTGTGTCTCACCCTGCTCTGAGTACTGCATGAGGCCTCGTCGCGAGTCTACCCCGGAGTGTCCTGCTGGAAGACGGTGATCTCATCACTCACAAACTCCAGAATCAGTTGAGGCAAGAGAGGCAGGGCTGGCTTCCTAAGGCCACTGCACATGACCTAAGGATTAGTCCACTGTCCCACAAGAAGCCAACTGATGTCAAACACCCACTTTTGGCAGGAGGGTCTGTGTTGCCTAACTCCCCCTCCCCACTTTATTACTGGCTCATCTCCATCTGGTTCCTCCTCCTGAGGAGTCACCTCCAGGACTCACAGAGCCCCAGGTGTCTGGGGGCCTCACTGCTCCTCCCTTGCTGAGCGGAGGCTGGGAACGTTTCCCCCCCCC
>NW_007727254.1:181696-182251 GCF_000696425.1 Galeopterus variegatus
CCCACCACCATACAGTGGCCACCTGTCACTACGACTCCCTTCCCATGAGCCAGACACGGGGGTGTGTTCCACACAATCCCTACAGTGGCCCTGTGGGCAGACTTTATAGACATCATCGTCCCATTTTTCAGATGAAGACGTGGCCATTGTTCCAGCCTGAGCCTGTCTGGGGTCCCAGCCCGGCATTCAACTGCAGTGCTGTAAAGCCTCCCTAAAAACCTACAGCCATAGAACCTATGAAGTCCCGACAGCCCCAGTCATATTATAAATTATCAATTCCTCCTGAAAAACGAGAAAGACTCAAAACACAGGGATCTGCGTTCTGCACTTGAATCAGCAGCTCCCAAAACAGGGCCTCGTGAGACTCACTTATAAAATATTTAACTTAGTGGATTGCCAGATGAATGAGTGGATGGGAGAGGATAGGAAACTAGGTAAGGGAGAAGAATGTGCTAGAATAAGGTCAAAGAAATGTTCCCCAGTTCACAATGCTGTTTGGACAAAAAAATATGTTTTGCAACACTGAGGGTTGCGATCCGTTGCCGGACACGGAAA
>NW_007727254.1:182549-188694 GCF_000696425.1 Galeopterus variegatus
GTCCCGACAGCCCCAGTCATATTATAAATTATCAATTCCTCCTGAAAAACGAGAAAGACTCAAAACACAGGGATCTGCGTTCTGCACTTGAATCAGCAGCTCCCAAAACAGGGCTTTGTGAGACTCACTTATACAATATTTAACTTAGTGGATTGCCAGATGAATGAGTGGATGGGAGAGGACAGGAAACTAGGTAAGGGAGAAGAATGTGCTAGAATAAGGTCAAAGAAATGTTCCCCAGTTCACAATGCTGTTTGGACAAAAAAATATGTTTTCTGGCTAGGTAGCAATGTTACCAGGCATTCTGCCTCAGCAGTGACCATTCCCCAAGGATAAGCACACTCAAAGTCCAGGTGGGTGCCCAGGACCATGCTTTACTGAGTATTAGGCCATGGATTCCAACCCTACAGAATCTACAGGGACAGGGGTTTAGAACCAGTCACCATCCCATGCCCCAGGACCTTCAAGCCAGGCTCCTGTGGTCACCCGCTCATGGGTGAGGGGGAAATCTCTTCCTTTGTTCCCCATGGCCCCTTCCCCCACTTTGGCGTGGTTGGTGGAAGGAGGGAGGTCCTCACTGTGGTCTGGCATCGGGTAGAGTAACCACGAGACAATCATACTGTCAAAATTAAACCCACCATAGCAGAGTTCCTGGGTGCTTTTGTGATAAAAGGGCCTCTTTATATCATTAAGTCTTTGTAATATTTCAAAATACTACTTCTTTGTAGTATTTCAAAAATATCGTGTGTGTGTGTGTGTGTGTCTGTGTGTGTTACAGATACTTACATATAGGCCCCAGGAAGGGGTGGGGAAAGGGAGAGAAACCAGTACCACTGCATGTATTGCGCTGTGTGTAAATGTCCAAAATCCATTTGTGGTTGATATGAGAAGTTACATCCTACCTGAACAGGTGAGCTTATGCAGTTATTTCAGCATGGCAGCCCCACCTCTTCCCTACCAGGATATTATTTTCCACTGAGCTGAGCCAATAGTGTGGACAAGGCCATTTGTTTTCTTTGTTCTGTCTTTTAGGATGTGATTTTCTGTTTGTTTATTTTTAAAAGTTGGGCTGTTCACTCATATAATAAATTTAACATTATATATACTGTTTTATTTAGTATATTGACAATTTTATTTTTATTTATTTTTATTTGTTTCATTTATACATATTTATGAGGTACAAAATTGACTATCAGTATTTGTGTACAGTACGTGATGAACAAATCAATATTCTTAGCACATACATTATTATGAGTCATAATTACTTTTTGTGTCTCTTACCCAGTTACTCCCTAACCTCCTTCCTCCTCCCCCTTTCCCACCTCCAGTAACTATAGGTCTGTTCTCTCCTTCTGAAATTTCAAGGATTTTTTTTTTTCCTTTTTGTCTTTTTTCGTGACCGGCAACGGATCGCAACCCTCAGTGTCGCGCCCGTACCGGACCGGGACTGGCAACGGGATCGCAACCCTCGGTGTTGCGCCCGCACCTCGCTCAGCCAGTGAGCCGCCGATCTGTATGTGGGATCCGAACCCTCGGTGGGAACGCCGCTGCGCTCCCAAGCGGCGCACTGTAGCAGTGCGCCACCAGGCCGGCCCTCAAGGATTTTTTATTATCTTTCTTGCTTGCTTTGTTTCTTAGCTCTTACTTATGAGTGAGCACACGTAGTATTTTTCCCTCTGTGCCCAAGGATTTTTTATTATCTTTCTTTCTTGCTTTGTTTCTTAGCTCTTACTTATGAGTGAGCACACGTAGTATTTTTCCCTCTGTGCCTGGCTTACTTCCCTTAATATAATTTTCTCCAAGTTCATCCACGTTGCAGTAAAGGCAGAATTTCATTCTTTTTTATGGCTGAGTAGTATTTCATTATGCACGTATACCACATTTTCCTTATCCCGTAGTCCAGTGATGTACATTTAGGTTGGTTCCATATCCCGGCTATTGTAAATAGAGCTGCAGTAAACGTGGGAGTGCAGGTGTCCCTCCCACATGATGATTTCCATTCCTTTGGGTGTATACCCAGCAGGGGGATTGCTGGATTGTGTGGCAGTTCTCTCAGTAGTTGTTTGAGAAATTTCCATCCTGTTTTCCATAATGGCTGTGCTAGTTTACAGTCCTACTAACAGTGTAGGAGGGCTCCCCTTTCTCCACAACCTCACCAGCATTTGTGATTCTTGGTCTTTTTAATAATGGCCAATCTAACTGGGGTGAGATGATATCTCAATATGGTTTTGATTTGCATTTCCCTGATGATTAGTGATGCTGAGCATTTTTTCAGGTGTCTGCTGGCCATTTGTATGTCTTCCTTTGAAAAATGTCTTTTCAACTCCTTTGCCCATTTTTAACTGAATTATTTGTTTTTTTACTGTCCAGTTGTTAAAGTTCATTGTGTATTCTGTATATTAATCCCTTATGGAATGTATGGTTTGCAAATATTTTCTCCCATTCTATAGGGTGTCTTTTCACTCTGTTGACTGTTTCCTTTGCTGTGCAGAAGCTTTTTGGTTTGATATAATCCCATCTGTTTATTTTTTCTTTTGTTGCTTGTGCTTTGGGAGTCTTATTCATAAAGTCTTTGCCCAGGCCTACGTCTGAAAAGCCCGTTTGCCCATGAGTTAAACAGCATGAGTTTAGAAACACAGTTGTCCTGGATATTGTGCCCCACTAAAGGCACCTTGTGAAAACGAGCCTTTTAAATGAGACCCAGGATGCAAATACTTCACAAGTTGCAGCACTGATAGAGAGAAAGCCTTGTGCACCAAGCAGCATGTTCCACAATTCCCTGTTATTTCAGGACAGAGCCGTTCTAGGATCAGAGCCTGTCTGTGGACTCACAGAGTAAACCCGATACACCCCGCCTCATTAAAGAGTTCACTGTAGGATATGTCGAGTGGGACACGCCTAAGAGAAAAGCAGTAAGAGATGTGACGTAGGCAGTTGGCTATAAGCACGTGGGGTTCAGGGAGGTTCCAGACTAGAGGCATACACTGAGCGGTGGAGAGTGTGTGGTGTGTATCTGACATGTTTACACACACGCACGCACGCATCACAGGTAGTGGTATAGGTGTTTGACATTCAGATAGTTGACAGAACATAGAGATATTTGGTGGCAGAGAGATGGCAGCACGCAGAAGGAATCTAAAGCCAGACACGAGCTCCTCCCTTAGAAAGCCAGTGGAGAAACAGGAGGAAGTCCTGCAAATGAGCCTGAGGCTCTCTAGCGGGTGTGTCTAAAACAAGGCTTCACATATTCATCCTCAAGGACCATCCACGATGCCCTGTGTCCCAACACTTGGGGCTGATCTCCGTGGAACACGGAGCCTGGTCATCCATCCACCTCCCAAGCCCACCTGCCATGCCCCCCCTGCGAGCCTTTGACCGGGCCAGCCCCAACCCTCACTGTCCTCTCGTCACCCCTGTGTGTCTGGGTCCCCATGTGCCCTCGGAGGAGGGTCTCCCCCAGCCTCTGCTCTCTGCTGACTCACTCCTGTTACACCCTCCAAGACTGCCCAAGCCCTATCTGTCCCGTAAACGCTTTGGTAAGCCCCGGCCCACCGAGCCCACTGGGACAGTTCCTCCCTGGCCAGGCTGGACTTCTGACCTTCACCACTAACCGGGCACCGATCGTATGGTGTCCTGGAATAGGGGTTGTTTCTCTCTCTTGGTGGAGGGTGAGGACTATGTCTCTAGGTCCTGGCTTCCCTTGTTCTTGGCACGGTACCCAGCACAGAGTGGACATTCAGCAGACGTTTGCTGATGATGCTGATGAGAGTTGTGGGGGCAGAGAAGAGCCACCCCTCGTGGTGCCCAAGGTGACCAAAGCCCCTCGGTGGCCTTTTGTCTGCAGCCAGCTTCAAGCGAGTCTGCCAGCAGGTGAGCTTTCTCTTTCTGATAACCGGTGCTCAGCCGCCCCCCAGCCCTCATTAGAGGAAGGAACACAGGCTTTGTCCTCTCACACCATGACTATGTGCCCCGTGTGGCCACACTGAAGTTGGAAGAGGAAACCATGAGGCTGCCCTGGGGCACGATTCCGCAGCCCTGTGCCCTCCCTTCCAGCCGGGAGAGATGCCCCCTCTCAGATCAAAGAGACTTCCTCGAACTGTAACGTTTCTAAATTGTATATCCTGTTCAATGTATTTCAAAATTGAAAAAAAAAATACTTCTCCCACAATTATAGTCATTTTGTAACTAAATCCCGCAGTTTCCCAGCTCCTTCCAAACCTACTTATTTTAAAACAGAAAAATACTGCCGTTTCCCAGCATGCCCTTTATTGAGTCATCCAGAATGTGTGCAGGAGATCTCTCGACTCTCCAGGATTATCCTAGGACTGCTGGATCAAAAACAAATTAGGTGATACGGCGTGCTGCTCTCTTTTAGAGAGATTTTGAAAGCTGGATTTTATTTTGTGTTTGTTTTCTTGAAACGTAAGTATACGTATTTGTGGGGTACAGAGTTGATTATCAATACCTGTGTACAATGCGTGATGACCAAATCATGATAATTAGCGTGCTCCTCATTACAAAGCTTAATCCCCCTGTGTCCACTAACCAATTTCTTGCTCCCCCCCCCCCCTTCCCACCTCTAGGAACCACTGTTCTGAACTTTCCTTCTGAAAGGTCAATGTATTGTTGTGATTGTTTATTCTTTCTTTCTTCTTTCTGAAAACTGGATTTTAAGTGAGGCAAAGGCACGCCAAAGAGCACACCAAGGTCAGCGGGGACTATGTCACTAGACCAGCAGGAGTTACAGGAGGAGATGACCCCAACAGAGATGGCACCTGGAGGTAGGAGGCCCACATGCAGGATCCAGCTGCCCACTGCCCACTGGGCGGGTGGGGCAGGCCTCAAAGGGTCCCCCGACACCAAGACGGGATTCTCAGATCTTTTCAAAGAACAAGCTGTAGTCCACAATTTATGACGGTGACACTTTCTCGTGTCTAGTCACGTCTCTGGATAAAAAATTGCAAACAGCTCCACCCCCCAAAACAAGGCTTAGATGGAGTGAACATCACCTAAACTTGACCCCGGACTTAGTGATTAGTAAGCAACACTGTCTAAATCCCACACATCACATCCTCTGGGGACATCAAGGAACACACAGGTGTGAACATGCGCCTGCCGTGAAATAAGCAAACTCCAGCTGACAAAACTGAGTCCTGAAAGACTCCAGAGGAGCAAACATTTTGCACTTGGAAAGGTACAGAAAAGCTGCGGACAGTCAATTTCCAAACTAAAGCACAGTGACTAAGGGGCCGCCACACACCAGGATGCCCCCAACACACCCAAAGGAGGCATCGGGTCTAAGATCCTTGCAAGAAGTTCTAACCCAAGACGAAGTCAACAAGTGTTTCACCACCACAACTTTTTTCTCATTGGGAGTCAGTTTTCACCAGGTGTGAGACACAGAGCCATTAACCCCAAGCCAAGCATTCAGCAGAAATCTTCTGCAGCCCCAGACACTTGTCATCTTGGATTTAAACTTGACCTGGCCGCTCCTAACACACGTGGGATAAAGGTCAGGAAACAAAACAATTCAGCGTGCCATAAATGTCTCCATGATTAATCACTTCCCACCCGGTTTGACAGCCACAGATATTTTTTCCTCTCGCCTTCAGGCATTATCTCAACACAGGATGAACTTGAAACTGCTGTCAGAGGCACACACACAAAACTGACACATGAGGACTCAAAGGACACTCCGGAGACCTGACTCATACATGCATCGTGGTAGGACGTATTTGTTTTTCTTCTAGAGTAAGATAATGCAAACCTTCACATAGTGCCCCAGAGTTCAGAATGAGGGTCATCTCACCCATAGACATGTTATTATCTTTCGTCTAAAAGCCACGTAACTTAATTACATGGAGATCCAATAAAACTTCTGTAAAACCATTGCTCAAAGAGATACCCCTAGATTTCAAGGAAAGCAACTTATGTGTTCTGGACTAAAAGTATCCACTTTGTATACAAAATGGTACAGCTACCTTGGAAAAGAGTTTAGCGGTATCTTCTAAAGTTTAAACATACAGCTACCCTATGGCTCAGCAATCCCACTCCCGGGTATTTACCCAAGAGCAATGAAAACAGACGTCCACACAAAGACCTGCACATGAATTTTTATAGCAGCTTTATTCATAATCTCCAAAAA
>NW_007727254.1:190719-205264 GCF_000696425.1 Galeopterus variegatus
GCCAAGGGGAGGGAAGTAACTACAAAGAGGTTCAAGGAAACATGGGGGAGAGGGGGTTGATAGAGTGTTCTTTGTTTCAATTGCCATGGCGGTCACACAAGTATATACATAATTACCAAAATTCATTGTGTGCACTAAGAATAGGTAAACTTTACCTGATGTAAATTATACCTCAATATTTTTAAAAGGGCCTATCTCCTCTCTCAAAAAAATCAGTCTACAGACCCTGTCCTTGTCCTTCTGTATCTGACTTGGGGTCTGCAGCTCTGTTGCCAGAGAATGCGGTGGTTACATGGAACAGGAGGTCGGGAGGGAACTCCTGGTGTCCTGTCCCTCCTAGGACAGAGTGATGCATGGCTGGACCATGACACACCTGCAGAAAGCCAGTCGGACACAGACTGGGCACCAGCGTCTCCAGGAAAAGCAAACCCAGAAACCATTCCACCCCAAAGATGACGCAGTCTATCCCCTGTGGGTTCCTGAAATTCACCAGAAATAACATGAAGGACCTTGAGGAGCATGAGCCATGAGCATTTGCCTCAGGGAGTAACTTAAAGGGATAAGACAAGCCCCTGAAGGTCACAGGGACAGGAGCACAACAAATGTGACTGCTGAGACCCATCCCTGTAAGGTTGGCCAGATTCTAAAGAACCAAAATCTCTCTTTCTTCCTCACTAGCAAACAAACCACGAAGCTACTTCTTATTTAGGGAACAAATGATACAGGTTGACTTTGTCATTTTCACAAATTTGCACATGCCCAGAGCCTGGGAAAATTCTTGAGCAAGAGTTTGAGGTGTCTACAGGAATGTTTACAGATCACCAACTGACCCCACACCCTGCCTGCAGCCTCACTCCCTGGAAAGGTGCTGGGGGCAAACCAGGAAACCAGCACTACCACATATGTGCCAAGCACTGCTACCAACTTCTGTGAAATGACAAAGACATCATCACAGAGTCTCTTGAAGCCAAAACCCTAGTAATACCAACAATACCACAAAAGCCCCCAAATTAAAGGTTGCAGCTGCCAGGCGTGGGAGCGCACAGGGGGACCCCTGCTGTGGCCCAGTCTCTGCTGAACGCTGCCCACATGCCCAATTTTAAAAGCCACAAGAAGGTGCTGGGTCTTTGCAACCCAACTCCAGTGAATTCACAAGAAAACGGAAGAGGGCAGCTCATGCCCCAACTCAGCACAGAATAACAAGACTTGCACTTCCCAGGGCTCCTGGCAAAATGCCCTGACCCCACTTTCTGCTCCTCACCCACATCCTTTACCCCTTCAAGAGAAGGAATGGCTAACTAGCAGAATAAGAGCTGTGAGAAAGGGAAAGATTTAAACCAGGGAATAAAACATGCAGGGTCTTGTAGGCTGTAAGTGGCAGAGCCTGATCTGCACCCAAGTGGTATCCGGGGGACTGCACACCTCCCGGCCTTCCTGCATGCCCCATCGCAGGTGTGATTAGGCTGTACTTTACATCAACTGCCCTAAAGCTGAGCTCTAGTCAGCAGCCAAGTGACCAGGAGTAGGGATGAGTGTGCTGTGGCAAGTCATGATTAAATGCATTCGTCCTCGGAACCCCCAGGTCTGCCTCCACAGCCTTCCTGCCTCCATCCTCCCTGCCTCCATTTCCCCATCTGCAAAATGGGATGCCCTGTGTCACACCAGTGTATTGCAAAGAATGAATCAGTGAAAGGCAAACTGCAAACTGTTAACCCAGACTGCTACTGGAACCTCCTTACTGAGGTTACTAGTTTCCACTTAATAAATAGCCCATTCATTGTTATCAATGAATATCTCAAAAGCTTACTATCTCAAAGCTTATTGTATTTCAAAGCTTACTATACTCAATGAATGATGTGATTTTTTTTAAATAATAATAAATAGCCCATTCATTGTTATCAATGAATATCTCAAAAGCTTACTATCTCAAAGCTTACTGTATTTCAAAGCTTACTATACTCAATGAAATGATGTGATTTTTTTTAAATAGGATTTTTTTTAAATAATAAAATTGGAATTCTCCTGCGCTTGAAGGAGTTGTACCTGCCTCTGGGCAGCTGGGCCATTGGCTGACAGCAAGAATAAAATAGAAATCTGGGCAGGGCCTTTGCTTGCAAAGCTGAGCCCTTCCGGAGTCTGAACCCCCAGTTTAACCAGAAAGTGGCAGTGACTGTGTGGGGACTCATCCCTGGCCAGACCCTGCTGCTGGAGCCCTGCAGCTGGGCCTTTTGCTCTCTCCAGGGCAGGGGCCCCTGCCTCCTGGCAGCTGCCACCGCAGGCTCCTGATGGAACGCGGGAGGGTGAGACGCTGCCTGCTGGCTCCCCTCTGCCCACAGTGGCTCCCACACTCTTCCCCCATCCCATGCTGAGCAGGCAGCTCATGGAGAAAGAGGTGATCCCTGAAGAGCACGATGCTATTCCAGACACTTCTAGGCGTGCCATTTGCTCGTTTAAGCCTTCCAATGGCTCTGATGCAGTTATCACTGCAGAAGAGGAAGCTGAGGCACAGAGAAAGGGAGGATCTTGCCCAAGGACTTAGAGCAAATCAGTGGCCACTCTGGGGTTCAGACACAGGTCACGTGGGGTACCTCCAGACACCGCAGCATTTGATCTCTGTCTGCAGAGCCCACCGCACCCCAGCATCTCCCCAGATGACACTCAGCTCTTGGGGCATGCGGCTTTGTGCCGGCTTGCATCTGCCACGGAACGTCCCTCTTCAGAGAGGATCGAGAAAGACTTTTCAAATAAATGAATCTGCATAAGAGGTAACACACACAGTACCTGGCAGTTGACTGACCTCAAGAGAATGTTGGGGAGGTGACTGAGGGGTACTGTGGGCAGACGCTGCTGGAGACGCCTGCCCCCTTTGGATAAATGTGGATACACCATGTGTCCAGCAATGTCATGGGGTATTCAAAGGCCTCAAGGTTTGGTGGCCAGGCTGAGGACTGGGAACCTCCCAACCTCCAGGGAGTCTTTTGGTGAGGGGGCTGCTGGGGCCGTCCAACTCTGGGCCAGGCAGGAACATGGCACAGGGTGTTTAATAAATCACCTACCCCTGTCCCAGAGAATCTGAAGCTATGCACTCCTCAAAGCAGTGGTCTGGTGACACCCTAGAAAATTCCAGTGAACTAAAATTATTCCAAATGAAGCCACTCTCATGCAAGTCCCTGGGTGGAGAGGCCGACCTAGATGTTGTCGCACACAGAGGCGGAGGGGGAGACATCCTCTTTATTGTATCCCACTGTCACAGGAAGAGATCAGGCCTAGCCCACTCAAGAAAAAGTCCCAGGAAAAGCAAAGTGTCCACATGCCAACCTTAGGATAGCTACTATAGAAAAAGAAAGAAAGAAAGAAAGTAGCCCGTGCCGACCAGGATGGGGAGAAGTCGGAATGCTTGCCTCTGTTGGTGGGGATGCAGAGTGGTGCAGCCACGATGGGAAACAGTGTGGCAGCCCCACAACAAAATAAACATAGAAAGATCCCATGATCCAGCAATTCTACTTCTGGGTATTTGCCCAAAAGAAGTGAAATCGGGGATTTGAAAAGACACCTGACACCCATGTTCATAGCAGCACTACTCATGACAGCCCAAAGGCAGCAGCCCGAGTACCCACTGATGGATGAATGGATAAACCAAATGTGGTATACACACACTTCATCATAGCACCACTGCCACGGGAACCCTGTGTTAGTCAGGGCTCTCCAGGAAAACAGAAACAATAGATTATACAGATACATGAGGAGATTTATTAAGGGAACTGGCTCACCCGATTATGGAGGCCAAACAGCCCCACCATCTGTGAGCTAGAGACCCAGGGAAGGCCGTGGCGTGGTTCCCACCCAGCTGACAGCTGGAGAACCCAGTGGGGAAGGGGGTCCCGGAGTTCTAGACTTAGGAACCTGGAGCTCCAGTGTTCAAGGGAAGGAGAAGGTAGATGTTCCAGCCAGCTCAGGAGGAGAGAGACAGAAAATTCACTCTTCCTCCACCTTTTCTGTTCTATTCAAGTCCTTAACAGACTGGAGGACACCCACCCAACACTGGTGAAGGGGGATCTTCTTTACCCAGTCTACTGATTCAAATGCTAATCTGTTCTGGAAACGTCCTCACAGACGCACCCAGAAATAATGTGTCGTCAGCTAGTGGGCATCCCTTAGTATAGTCAAGTTGACACATAAAATTAACCATCACACTTACAATAGAGTATTATTCAGCTTAAAAAGGAAGGAAATTCTGACATATGCTACAACATGGGTGAACTTTGAGGACATTGTGCTAAGTGAGATACCCACCCACAAAAAGACAAATATTGTACGATTCTACTTATATGGGGTACCTAGATCAGTCCAATTCATAGAGAAGGAAAGTAGAGTGGTGATTGTAAGTGGCTGGCAGGAGGCAATAGAGAGTTAGTGCTTCATGGTGAGATACCCACCCACAAAAAGACAAATATTGTACGATTCTACTTATATGGGGTACCTAGATTAGTCCAATTCATAGAGAAGGAAAGTAGAGTGGTGATTGTAAGTGGCTGGCAGGAGGCAATAGAGAGTTAGTGCTTCATGAGTGTAGAGTTGCAGTTTTGCAAGATGGAAAGAGCTCTGGAGATTGGCTGCACAACAGCGTGAATGTACTTAACACTACTGAACTGAACACTTTAAAATGGGTAAGATAGTGAACGACATTATGTGCATTTTACCACAATTTTAAAAAACATTTTTTAAGAGTCCACATGTACGAAAATCCTCATTGCCCCCTTGTTGACCAGATTCCACTTTTCGTTTTGCTGTGGTGTGTCTCTTCTTCGGCTTCATATCCATCTGGTGCCAATTTCATTAATGGTGGAATGAGATTCAAATAAACTTTCCTCCAGAGAAAGGACAAACCCAAGAAGCAGGCAATTTGCCAGGACAAAAGAATAAGGAAAAAGCAAGTGCCAGACCAGAGGGTGTTCCCCTGTGCTGCCCCCTGTGGGGTTGTGAGGTGGGCATCCTTGCTCTGTGCAAGGTGATCTTTTCTCTCCTTCTGAAATTCGACATTTTGGTGGAAGATTGAGGGCACAGGGTGGACCTTGGACCAGGTTACAATCCATAAAGTGTATTATCATCATCCTTCCGAGTTGTAAATGCTTCTTGCAATGAGTCACGAAGGTTAACTGGCTCTCAAATTTAAAAACCCGCAGGGTTTTCCTTTTATAGATTGTCCTCAGGAGACCTCTCACTCAGTGTTCCCTCGTCCTCATCTCCAACTGGCAGCTGCTTCTTAGCATGCATGTTTACAGAAATACCAGTAGTTACTGCATGTTCCTTTCCATGTGATTAAGCATTGCCATAGAGCCCTGCTGGATTAGAAATAGATCCTTCCCTTCTGGAAAGCCTGAGTGGAACAAAGCGAGCGGCAGTGGTCGGTGGTGTGCAACTTCTGCCATCTGGTGGCCACGGATGGTATCAGGCACCCAGTGCCAAAGACAGGACATGGCTTTATCACCTGCCAATGAATGGGCCAGAGCCACAGTCCTGCCAGCTCTGCGTAGCAGGAGGTGACTGGGAAATAAGACCAACCAACTGCCCACATTGGAGCCATCTCCAGACCTGTGCTCCCAAGCCAGAAGCTCAAATCACCCGAGCTATTATCCGAGGAAACAGCTCCTTGGATCTCTTGCTCTGTAAAGGGCCGGGAAGAAGGGCACTTCAGGACACAGAGACCATACATTGTGGCATTATTACACATGAGAGTTCAGACTTGGGCGTGAGTGGAGTGAACCCCACCATAGTTTACAACTTGTATTTATGGCATTTGCTCTGTAGTATTTGACAAATATTATCTCCTCTGATTCTCATGAACAGCTGTATGAGGTAAAGGTGAGGAAACTGAGGGACAGAGAGGTTCGATTATTGGGTTAAGTGCCTTTCTGATACACAGAGTGACATGAAGTGTTGCTGGGCCCGTTGTTGGGAATTGGAACTGTAACGTGATGGTTCTCCCTTCTGTCTCCTTTTCAGAGCAAACATACCATCATAAAGATGTCCAAGTGTCCTCTTAACAGCTTGGAAGATCCTGTTTTCAAGTGTCCTAAGCAAGTGAGAACCCCCATCTTTATCACAGCCCCCGTCTCATTTCTTGGTTCACTTCCATGAACACGAGCTGGCCGTCTTCCAGGCTCCACGTAGTGCAGCAGCTGGGGGCTGCTTCAGCACCTACCTTATGGGGCACTCTTGCTGCCAACAGACATTTGGCTCTTTCTCAAATAAAAACTAATCTTAAATCATGAAAATTTGCCACCGAGGATAGTCACATCCTGAAGTCCGTTCACAGAATTTTGAGCAATAATGGGAGCAAGTGTGTAAAATCTCCAAGTGTGACCACTTCAAACAGGGTTACACCCATGAAAATGTATGTCCTGATAGATTCATTTTTTTAAAAAAATGAGTAGCATCCTGAAATTTAGGAAAAAAACTAGCTAGCATGGCAACTTCCCCAGGGACAGACCCACTTCCTTACTCCAAGAGAAAAAGGCAGCCTTGGTCTAGTCTGGGGTGGCATGGCACTGACTCCTGCTCACGCAGCCAACTGGCTGGAGACAGGAGTCCCACGTGCAGTCAGCCTGCAAGGACAGCCGGATGACACCAGAGCAGATCCCAGGTTCTAAGAGAGAGTCAGAGTGCATGTTTCTGGGCTCCCAATACTCAGATTTTGCCTGGGGGGGCACAGCCTGCCTATAGCAGAGATTAAAAATTAGCATGTTCAACTTTCCCGTGGTGAAGTGGATGTTAACGAGGCTGGCAGGTTAGCTCGGTTGGTTAGAGTGCAGTGTTATACCACTGAGGTCAAGGGTTTGGATCCCCAGACCTGCCAGCGGCCAAAAAAAAAAAAGATTAATACCCGCATATGTTTGTTTAGTGCTTTATATCCATGAGACCCTCTGAAGGCCCTTTTCACACTAGATCTCTGTTGCTCACCCCTGACGACTGTGGGGAGGATATCATGACTCCCAAGAGGACAGCAGTGCAGAGGGTTTGGGATGCTTGCCCGGGTTCAAGGCAGAATCAGGATGGAAATACCAGCCCTGGCTCCATTCTCATTCTTCCCACTTGACAGAAAGAAAGAAGCTTGAAGCCACAGGAAGGAGGCAAGAGAGAGAAATGGGACCAGGGCCGAGGCCTCTCTCCCCGGCACCATGACTTTTTCTAATTTGCAAACTTGAAGACGGCCTCTCACAACAAGGGTCATTTCTATGATTCTGGGGGAAATTCTGGAAATACGAGTTGGCAATGGTTGTCGATGGAATTTAATCCAATACCCCCACAATCCTCGTGACCAAACAGCTTTCAGAGAGGTTAAGTCATTTTCCCAAAGTCACTCCAGCTTTGTGACACCTATTAATGACCTTAATCCCAAGAACGAAGGGGAATCACGAAGGCACCAGGATGCAGACAAGACTAGCAGGTCAGTCCCCACGGTCCCTTTCTCCTCCATTGTGCTTCTGCCAGAATGAATGAGCAGCTTCTTTCTGAAGCTCAGGTAAAGTCAGCAATTCACAGTGCTGCAGAGAGGCAGGCACAGAAATGAGGGAGCAGGTGACAAACTCCCACACGCGAGAGAGGACAGCAGGCGGTGAGGGGACACAGTGGCAGAAGCTCCCAGTGACCATGGCCAAACTGCCCGACAGCAAGAGGACGCTGCGTATGTGGAAAGTGGCAAGGCCGCGAGATGGTGGCCTGAATGGAGTCAAGCACAGCTGTCAGTGGAGACTGTGGCGCCTCAAGTAGAGTCTCAGGAGGCATACCGAAGACTTTCAGAGGAAGCAGCACAGGCTTTTGGAGTCTACACTAAGGATCAGAAAGACCACCCTCCCCCCAGGTTCCACCCTCGTTGAAACATCTATTCATTCATCAAATGTTTTTTGAGTACCTACTATGTGCCAGCCCTGTAAATTCAGCAACACAATATCCAAATCAGCCTAGATAGAGCCTGCCCTGGTGGCACTTACAGTCAAGTGGCAGGTGCAGACATTAAACATGTAGCTATTTAAGGACAAGAGTGGAACTCCCCATAAAGGAAGCAGGATACAGAAAGAGAGGTCTTACTGAGCCAGCACATGGCAGGGGAATTGGGGAGGCTTCCCTGGGGAGGTGACATCTAAGGAGGACTTGGTAAATATGTGGGTGTCAGCCAGGTGACGTGAGGCAGGAGGCATGTTTCAGACAGAGGAAGAGCCCTAGGAAAGCCCTTCATATGGGGGCTTGGCTCAGTCCCACTGGACAGGAGGTCATGGAGGACGGAGCACAGGAGGGAAGGGGAGGAGTTGCAATGGCCTTCTCCACCAAAGAGGCCACACCAAACTCACCAAGGGGAACTCATTAAAGACACATCAGATGTGAGCTTTCAAGAACCACTCCAGCTTTGAGGTAGAGAACATGTCTGGAGTGAGCATGAGAATGGGGTGGCATGTAACTTCTCCTTGGGTCACTCCAGTGAAAGGTGTGGGGACTCAGTCTGGGGGCAACAGGAGGTGGAAGTGAGCAGGTTCAGGGAGATGTTAGGAGTTAGGAAATCCTAAAGTCAGCACAAGGGAACATGCTGACAAACTGGAGATGAGGGGACACCATGGGAAATTGTCAAGACAACCCCCAGGAGGACGGTGGAGGTGAATTCTGAGGCAGGGAGGGTGTGAGCACAGTCTTGGATACACGTAGTCTGGGAGGTGCGAGGCCACCAAGGGGGCAACCAGGGGCATGAAATTGGGTGTGCTCAGCGCATGGTGTCAGGTGGTAAAAAGAGACACGAGGAAGAATGAACCGAATAGAAAGAGAACACAGCAAGAAAATGCAGTAGAACAGTCCCAAGGATGTTTGGCGTCTGGGTCAGGAGGTGGGAGAGACGAGAAAGGGTGGCCGGGGAGGTGGGGAACCAGCAGAGCTTAGGATCACCAAGGCCATGGACACTGGTGCTGGGGTCTGGATGATGGAATAACCAAGGAAGGCCTGGGGATCTTTGCTGGATGGCCCCAGAGGGTCACTCCCTGACCACTCCACCCAGGCACATGATGGCTAAACACACCCAAAAAGAACAAACCGGCTTGTTCTAGGCTGAGTGGAGCTAATAATATTTTACTGTGTATTTCTAAATAGCTAGAAAAGGGGATGTTGACCGTAATTACCACAAAGAAAAGGTAAATGTTTGGCAGATGGATATGCTGTCTACCCTAGGTGAATCCTTGGACAGTATATGCAGGTATTGAACTAGCACACTGTACCCCACAGATGCGTACAATTAAATTAAAAAATTTTTTAAAATAAAAGGACAAACCAGCAAAGGTCTGGCTAAATAGTGACCTGTGCCTTTATGATTTGAGCACTTCCCAGTATGTATGGTTTAATACAAATGCAAAAGCAAATGCAAAAAAAAAAAAAAAAAGAAACATCTATGCTTTTCTCACATTTCATAGGGAATTATTTCACCTGCAATTTCCAGTTTTTTTGATAAATTGAGCAGTGTTTATTTTTTTGGTTTTTTTGGTGGTCTTATACTGTTAAGAATCCTGAGTATTTATTCACTCACTCGTGCACACACTATTTAGTAGGCACTTGCTATGTACCAGGTACTGTTCTAAGCAATTAAGACACCTGAGTGAACAGAAGAGATAAAGATAGCTGCCACTAAGGAGTTTATATTCTAGAAGTGGAGACACATCATAAGTAATAATGTGCTACATATTAAACGGTAAGTGCTATGGAGAAAAAACAGAAAAGGGTAAGGAGGATTAGAAATGCCTGTTGGGAAGAGGAGGAAGTTATGATTAAATTTCACATAGTGTGACCAAGGTTGGCCTCAGTGAGAAGTTTCATTGAGCAGACACAGGCTCCTTTAATGTTGGACTTCACCCTCTCCCCCTGCACAGGTGTAGCAGAAGAATAGAAAAGTCTGGAGGCAGCCAGAAGATTCCATCCACAGGATTTATTAGGAACCCATCCACAGAGCTGGACACAAAACTCAGGAAGGGTGACCAGAAAGCTCTCCAAGATGCAAGTCTGACTTTGCAACCCAACATCACTGCGATGGGATGAGGAACCTGCACGGGAAGTCTCTGAGGTCAGGGTCTGAGTGGCCTTCACCAAAGCTGGAAAACATCACCAAGTGAAAACACTACAAGTGACAGAAACCTACCATGCAGCCCAAACAGGGAATAGCAAAAGCAACCTCTGAATCATATCCAAGTACAATGATGAAAGAAGAGGGGTCTGTGGCTTGTGGCCAGAGTGGGCATGTTGGCGAGTGCCAGAGAGGGAGAGCCCTCAGATTCTAGTTCAAGTTCTCCTTCTGGCGTTCCTCACAGATACGAAAGGGGAGACTCTGCTTCCAAGGAGAAGCTGGTTCCTCTGAATGGACTTATGTCGCCTGCTCACAGCAGTTCCTTCTCTGGCCAAGATCTATGGCCTGTTGGCACCATAGGGAAAAGAAGAGATGCCCAAAGACTAGAGATGGGAATGTTCCAGATTGCAAAGGGGTGGAAATTGTGGAACCATGAGTGGGAAGATGGGAGGAACTGGCTTCTTCATGATGCCACTAGTCTGCTAAATCAGCCACCCTGGGCCACCTGCTCTGGGCCTCATGTCATGTTCAGGCCTGTTGAGTTGGGGGTTTTCCCTTCTAACAGCTAAAAACAACAAATGCACCAGTCAGGGTTTCTAGTTATAGACAGCAGAATCCCCTCCAGCTAGTTTAAGTAGTAAATGGTTTATTACCGGATAAAGATAGCATACCAAATCACTGAATGCTGGAGAAAGAGATCTATCAGCGCCACACCATAGAACTGACCCAGCAGTTTCTGGCACCACCTTGACGAGGCTGAATCAGGAAGCCACTGCCTTCCTGATTCATGGCTGCCAGCCCCTGTCCTGCCCCACCCCACCCCCACCACCACAATCTACAGCAGCAAGTGGCAACTGTCCAGATTCAGAAACTCGAGTGGGTGCGTGTGATTACTGGACCCTAAATCACGTGTTTGCACCTGATAAGAAACCCTGTGAAATGTAATATTTTGCAATTCCACATTAGAGGGCAGGATTTACACAATGGAGAGCTATTAAATGGTGCAGAAGGTGTTGAAAAGATTTGGGGGAGCTACACCACGGCAGGCTCAGTGATTCATCCCACATGGTAAAAAACCAAAGGGGAGATGTGTTATGCCACCCGAGCTGTACTACAGGAAGGATGGGGCACAGGGCGTCCTTGCCTCCTTTTGAACAATAGGGAAACAGTGACTGGCATCAGAAAAATCAGAAAGAATGTTGCTGCTCCCCAATAAAATGTTTTCCGTGAAGGGACTCCATGCCAGTGGCCACCTCCATGGGCCCCGCTTAGAAGCTGCAGAGCAGGACCCTCTGTCACAGGGCTCATTTGTCTGCCCTCTCAGGGACCACTGCGCTGCACTGCCTGACGTCCAGTGTCTTGAAAACTGTTTGGCTTTGGGGTTTGTTTGGGGGGGGGGGTTTCCATCTATTTTGTTCTGTGTCAATTATTTCAGGTGGGAGGATAAAATCCAGAGCCCGCTACTCCATCTCGTCTGGAAGCAGAGGTGTGCTTCAGTGACTCCTCGAGTCTGAGGCTCGGGAGAAAGCTGCAGAGCCTGTCCCTGTCCACCACAGAGCAGGCGACCCGCAGGCAGCTGAGCTCTTGAGCTCTGCAGACATTTCTAATGTGTGTGGCAGATTGAAGCAAGGATCTATTCCTTCATGCCCCCGCCCTTGTCCTTCATCCTTGCATGTCCTTGTCATGGCCTCGTGGTGGGTGGAGTGTATCCCCCTTCCCCTGCTGGGCTTGGCCATGTGGCATGTGGACTTGACAAAGCAGAGGTTTGCAATGTGCCTCCCTCGAGGAGCGTCTCCCTGGACTCTGCAGATGAGCTTCTCTTCTCCACCCTGAAGGGAGTTTCCTACAGGAAATTCCCACATAATTCCTACAAAATTCCTACATAATTTGAGCTGGGGGCACAGGCAAATGTCATTCAGAGCTTGTTTGGGTTCAGGTATTAAGTGTGGCTTAGTCTTCAATGAACTGCACTGAGTAAAAAGAGGATGCTGAGAGCTTTGACCACAGCAGTACTTGATTCCTAGGGTGATTCAACTTGTCTTTCCAAACAAGAAGAGGCAGCTGAAGCAAAGTAACACGGCCTTCGCTGGGATGAATGAGCAGCCCCAGGAGTAGAGGCTCCGTAAGGAGCAGGGCCTCTTCTCCCAAATGACCGCCAGGGGGCGCACCAGGGGACAGGAGCGCAGGACAGATGGGCTTCACGGGGTGGGGGCGGGCGGGGGGATCTGAGCCCAGGTCATGCGATGAGACTGTGACTGGCACCATCTCCACATTGAGCTGACGTCCTAAAGTCCAACAGGACCCCCTGTGACTTCTCACCTCCAGAAAGAAACAGAAAGACCAAGTGCAGTCCCAGCTGCCACCCGCCCAGCCACGTGGACCTTGCCTGGGGCAGAAGCAGCCCTGGGCCGGAGGAGGAGGCAGACAGAGGGCAGATGGGGGCTGCTGCCACTTTCTCCTCCCCACTCTGAACCCACCAAAAGGCCACTTCGCTGCCTTCTCTAGAGCCACATGTTGTTGACTGGCCGCATGGCCAGGTCAGGGACGATGAGGACAGCTTCCCTCTGCCCCAGCCTGGCCACTTCTGACTGCCTGGAGCCTCCTCCACCCTCGCTTCCCACTCACTCCCATCTAATTTCAGTGCCTGCAGCCGACCCCAGCTGTCCTACCCAGCCCTGCTTCCTCCATCCGCCCTTACTGCCCTCCACTCTCCATCCACCCACGGTCCCCTCAGGGGAAACCCCCCATTAATGCTGTATTGAGAAGGGTGACCTTTGTGTGCCTGCATAGTCTGGGGGTGGTTCCCTGTTTTTATAAGAACCCAGCATGTACGAACCGAATTCATTCCATGCACATAAACCCAGGCATGTAACTAAATTATTGTGATGAATAATAGAATGAAAAATAAGAAATGGAAACTGAACTCAACTCATTGAACAAGTGTTTTTTAACTCAAGTAAATAGAGGATCAAGTAAATAAAACTTCAGTCTTCCTGCCATGTCATTGCTCAGCAGTAGCCAAAGAGAAAACCACATCATATTCAAGAGTGATGCCCCATTCTTCAGCCAGAACTTTCAGTGGCCCTTTCCTTGACCCTGCCCAAGGACCCTGTAATTTGCAGACCCCCCTGGGCACTGTATCTACCTATAGGAACACCAGGCTGCATGGCCCAGCAAAGGTAATTCAGGATTGTAACTCGGCTCTTCCTCACCTTGACCATTATATAACCAAAAATCCCACTGAAGAGGACACATCACCCAGACCCAATCTCTGCTGCCAGGAATAAAAAATGCTCACCAGCTTCTCTGAAAGAGAGATGAGCCCTAGGTTAATCGACGTCTATAATTACATTTGAGCTTCTTGGTAAATTGTCCCATAAATACCACACATTATTTCTAATTAAAGTACTACAAATTCCTCATTTACCCTTTCAAAATACTCTCTCATACATTATGATAGTCCCTTAAAACCCACATGAAATAGCTAGTCAAGTAGCTTTACAATAGACACAAACAAAATTCCTGCATGTTAACAACTTAAGATGGTGACACTTTTACAATACTTTTAAAGTACAAATCCCCTAAGCATATACGTCCTCTGAACACACTGTCCTGGATAATTTCTGCGCAGTAACAAGGATGCTTGCATGCTGCTCTTCAGACTTTTCCCACAAGGGAGCACTCCAAGCCAACCTAAGCATGTCTGACTGCCACCATCAGTGCCTGACACAGGCACCTGGCAAAGCCTGAGCACTTTACAAACCTGTCCTGAGTCAGCCAGTCCGCCCAACAACCCAGGAGATAGGGATTGCTACTCCCACATTATGGATAAGGAAATGGGGATTTCGCTGTGTTGCCACAGGAAACAAAAATTCACGGATTCATATTCAGTGCCAAGCTGGTTTTGTAATAAGACCCTGGAACAGCAGTACGTTTTGAGCTACTCTTTTTTCCTGGACCTTCCCCAGTCCTCAAAGATCTAGGATGGGAAAAGGAAAGGGTGCCTGGTTAAGACCACAGCCGTGTTCCTCCACTGGGTGGAACATCCAGCCCTAAGTGGTCACAGAAGGAGAATGTCCTTGGTGGTCCAGAGGTTCCCAGTTACCTATTTGCTGGGGGCATTTCTCAGCCTCCCTTGGGAAAGAACAAGCAGCCATTTCCACAGGCGGAATCAAGGAACAACAGAAGGCTCCCAAGCCCAGGATTCTCCCTCCCACCCCAGCCTGCCGTGACACCTCAAATGCCACATGGCCTCCAATGATCCACTCCACAAGTGGTAGTGACCCGCCCTCCCAGTGGCAATGACCCACCCTCCAGTGACAACAGCCCACCCTCCAGTGACCATGGCCAGTAACAATAACCACGCAGTAACAATGACCCACCCTCTCAGTGACACTTGACTCACCCTCTAGTGACAGTGACCTAACCTCCAGTGACAATGACCCACCCTCC
>NW_007727254.1:206258-207728 GCF_000696425.1 Galeopterus variegatus
GCACTTGACCCAGAGAGCTCCAGGGCTCTCTGCTCATGTGTATGGGGCGTGCCTTCTGCAATTCAGTTCATCAGAGCTTCCTGACATCTAACAATCCTCAAAAGCCCTATAAAACATATGAGTTTTGTTCTCTATGGTTCATTCTTGTTATCACTGTGGGAAGAAAGTGTTCACATCTTTCTACATGCTAACCAGAAGCAACTTTGCCTTGTATAAGCTGCTGATATTTGTGTTTTTGTTATATACAGCCGATCTTGATTTCTGGGTTCATAACATAGACAAGCCAAGCACAAGTTATACTGAAGCACCTTCTGGCCACTCGTGGTCAGATGGGATTATGTGGCCACCACCATGTTTGAAAAATTGAATTTGAAAACATGCATACTGAGTTCGAGATCTCCAGTCTGTTGGCAATGTCCCATCCCTCCTATAATTATTTATCCACTGACTTCATATATTTAAGTTTTCTCCTGGTCATTATTGACATTTGAGTTTGAGACCACTACACTCAAAGAAAATTGAGAAATTCTGTGCATTTTACCTACCATTCATGTCCCCTTTGCACTAAAACACAGGGGACTTCAAAACNTTTGCTGGGGGCATTTCTCAGCCTCCCTTGGGAAAGAACAAGCAGCCATTTCCACAGGCGGAATCAAGGAACAACAGAAGGCTCCCAAGCCCAGGATTCTCCCTCCCACCCCAGCCTGCCGTGACACCTCAAATGCCACATGGCCTCCAATGATCCACTCCACAAGTGGTAGTGACCCGCCCTCCCAGTGGCAATGACCCACCCTCCAGTGACAACAGCCCACCCTCCAGTGACCATGGCCAGTAACAATAACCACGCAGTAACAATGACCCACCCTCTCAGTGACACTTGACTCACCCTCTAGTGACAGTGACCTAACCTCCAGTGACAATGACCCACCCTCCAGTGACAATGACCCACCCTCCAGTGACAACAACCCACCCTCCAGTGACCATGGCCAGTAACAACCACACAGTAACAATGACCCACCGTCTCAGTGACACTGACTCACCCTCTAGTGACAGTGACCTAACCTCCAGTGACAATGACCCTCCCACCCAGACACAATGACCCACCCAACAGTGACAATGATCCACCCTACCAGTAACCATGACCCACCCTCCCAGGGACAATGAGTCATATCTCTGTGTTAGTTTCCTCTCACATTGACTGTGGACATGGCCAGGTTTTCCTTTTCCATCCATTTACTTTCAACTTATCTGTGTTTTCATATTTAAGGTGTTGTTTTTTTTTTTTTCATAAGTAACATAAGCTTGGGTCTTTCTTTTCCATTGTCCGCAGTCTCTCCCTTGAATTTACATCATGCCACTTTACAGTTAGTGTAAGAACCTCTGGTGGCCCAACCCCAGCCACTTGCATTGCTGTCACTAACGGCCTCTTATCTCTTCCTTTCTTTGGGGCTGGAGTTGGCCATTATTTCA
>NW_007727254.1:208221-208945 GCF_000696425.1 Galeopterus variegatus
TACTGAAAAATTAAAATTAAAATTAAAAGTGGTTTGGGGACAACTGGATAGCCACGTGCAAACGAACGAAGTTGAACCCTTGCTGTCTTAGTCCATTTTGTGCTTCTATAACAGATATCTTAGAGTTGGTAACTTACAATAAACAGAAATTTATTTCTTTGCAGCTCTGGAGGTTGAGAAGTCCAAGATCAAGGTGCTGGCATCTTGTGAGGGCCCTCGTGCTGCATCGTAACCTGGCAGAAGGGCAAGAGAAGCCTAAGAGGGCCAGAGAGAGGAAGAAGGGAGCTGAACTCATCCTTGATAATGAACCCACTCCCACAATAGTGGCATTAATGCATTCATGAGACCAGAGCCTGCATAACCTAAACAGCTCCCAAGGTCCCACCTCCCAGCACCACCACATTGAGAATCAAGTCTACAACACATGAACTTTGGGGGACACTTTCAAACCATAGTACTTACTTCACATCACATACAAAAATTAACTCAAAGGGGATCAAAGATCTAAACATAAGAGCTAAAACTATTCAACTCTTAGGAGAAAACATAGGCCATAACTCTTTATGCACTTGGATTGGGCAATCCCTTCTTAGATATGACAACAAAAGCACAAGCAACCAAAGAAAATAAGAAAAGAGACAAACACGATCAAAATTAAACACTTCTGATGCTTCAAAAAGATACTCAGGTAAAAACAGTGTACAGAATGGGAGAAAATAAGTGT